>NW_027528977.1:19953793-20153299 GCF_008692635.1 Crocuta crocuta | reverse complement strand
GAGTTTGGTGAATTCCTTACAGATTTTGGATACTAGCCCTTTATCTGATATGTCATTTGCAATTGCAACTATCTTTTCCCATTCTTTTAGTTGCCTATTAGTTTTATGGATTGTTTCCTTTGCCATAAAGCATTTTATTTTTGTATCTGTTGCAATCAGCATCAAAATCAATATTGTATGACTTATTTTTAAATTTAAATCATATTTAGAATGGTTCNCACTAAGATATGAAAAGAAAATACAAGAATCATTTTAAGTGTAATGATTATATTCTAAATATGTCTATATAAACATATATAATCTTATATATCTTTTTTTTTAATCTACTTGGTGTGTCATTTAGATCTCTTGCCTTGGTTGCAAGACTAGGAATCAGCTTTACCTTATGTAAAAATTACTAAAAGTGTGTCTAGAAGATCTTGAAGAGTTGACTATAGTCAGGAGTTTGAGGGAAACAAATGAAAAGAAACAAAGGCAAATCTGGAGAGTCAAAGGGATAAAAGCTGGAAAAAGGATAAATGTTTTCATAGTGTTATGGAGGAAGGAAGGAAGGAAGGGTAGTGAAATATCAGAGAAAAATATGAAAGAGATTACAAAAAAATTTTCTAAAACTTAAGGACGTAATGTTTTTAGTTTGAAAATATCCAGCAGGGTCTCAAAAATTAAGTGAAAAATAATCCACATTAGGCACATCATTATGAAATTTTAGGATACCAGATTTGAAAAGAGGGTCACAAAACTTCCAGAAAGAAATAATCAGGTCACAGTCATAGTCTCAAGGATAGGAATCACACTGGACTTATTAACCCTAAGCTAGAGGACTATGGAAGATTGCTATCAAAACTGTAAGGTAGAGAACATCTGGATGGCTCAGTTGGTTAAGCATCTACCTCTTGATTTTTGCTTGTCATGATCTCAGGGTTTGTGGGTTCAAGCTCCTGCTTGAGAGTATCTCTCTCTCACTCTGTCCTTCCCCCACTCATTCTCTCTCTCACAATAAGTAAATAAACTTAAAAAATATTCTAAGGTAGCAAATAGCAACATAGATTGTAAGGTTTAGCCAAGTGACTATAGGAGATGAAGATTGAGTTACAGTTGTTTTTTTTTTATTTTTTGCATATAAAATGTAAAAACAAAAGCCTCTTCAGAAGAAGGTAATAGAGGAAGTTAAGTAACAAAATAATTGGGTAAACTAAGAAGGAAGAGCATGTCTAGCCTAATGGCAATATTTAGTAATTATTCTCTGTACTACTGTGTGTGTTTTTTTTCAAAATAATAATAAAATAGAGGATTTTTAGAGCCCAAGTTAAATATTCACTTTATCATAAAAAAGCCAAATTATTTTTAGTGTCTAAAATTTTAATCTTAAAATTCCTTAAAAAAATTCTTTGAGTATAAAAGATACATGTGGTAAATCTAAGAAATCACAATTTTAAGTATTCTAACTTGAATGAGTCTTTAAATAGGTAGCAATGTCACCTTAGGAAACATTTGGAAAATAATGTGTTAAATTTGTTTCCTTTCAAATTATATTTAATTAATTAAAGACAAATAGTTTAAAGTATATATTCTGCTGTTAAGGCACTGGAGAGAAAATTGCTATGTGTAGAAGATACTTAAATGTTACAGCTTTCCATAAACATATTTTGGTTATCTATTGATTCTTTGAATAGATAACATAACTGCTCTAAGAACCTGTGAGTACCTGTATTAAAGAACTGTTGCTCAGTGCAGAAAGGTACCTGATCTCAATTTGTCCAGCTACTAATTCTGCCAACTTAGTGACTAAGAGAATGTAACACAAGTTTAGCTACATATACTGAGGGTTTTGACTTTACCAAAGATACCACAATATATAAAATATAATAATTGCAGGACTATGATATTACAAATTACTACTAAGTTTACTAAGAAAAACATGAGGAAGGAAAAAACATATTTATCCATGTTTTCAAACTATATATCTTATCCATAAGACAAGGTGTCTCCAGGACTTTATCTTCTAGGAAAGGTGGGTTAGTTAGTTGATACCAAACCTTTCTCTGAAGACACTAAAGTGACATAAGAAACTTTAAAAAATCTTATTAAAACTGCCAATCACACACAAGCACTGTATATGTACTGGTATATGTAGGAATGTATTACTGAGCCAAGACCTTGGAAGTTTCCTGGAGGCATTTCCCTGTCTATATCAGGTAGCTGAGAAGCTGAGCTATTCTTTTGGAAAACTCAAAAAAGGGCTGGGTGGACCAAAGTGAGAGATGATAGAGTCAGTTACCACTGTCATTGCAAAGGACTGTACCCTAAAAGTAAAAGTTTTCAAAACTGACCTTTGAAAGCACTGCTTTCTAGTTTCATGACATTTTGGTACTTTGGAAAATCCCGAACTCTTAACAAGGATTAAGAGATTTCTGGATTTCTAATAGTTAGCAAAAACAAGCAGCCAAACAAAACCAAACAAAAGAATTGTTTTTGAATAAAGGTAGCATCATTCCTGACCTTAAAATATTTCCATAGATGATATAATACCCAACAGACTTAAGATACTATGAAAGAGAACAGAGCAATTGTTATTTTTTGATTACCACCAAAAGAAAATTATGAATATGTAAATTCCAAATTATCAGAGGAAATACTGAGTGACATATTTCCTTCTTCTTTTATTAGTACTATTTCTACTTCCTCCTCCTCCTCACTCTCCCTTTCTTTTTTTTTCTCTTCCCTTCCCCCCTTCTCCCACCTTCCCCCCTCCCCTTCCCCCTTCAACAGAATGAGTAGGACAAATAGAAAGCATTTTAAATGTATAGAAAATAAGAGATAGAAAGACCAATAGTAAATGATACCACTTATATGTGGAATCTAAAAAAGTCATACTCCTATAAAGAGACTTGAATAGTGGTTATTAGGGGTGTGGGATTGGGGAGATGTGGAGATGATGGCTAAAGAGTTCAAACTTGTGGTTGTAAGATGAGTAAAGTCTGAGGATCTACAACATGGTGATTGTAGTTAGTCATAGTGTATTATATACTTGAAAGTTGCTAAGAAAGTAGATCACAAATGTTCTCAGCCCCCCAAAAAGTGATAATTATGTGATGTGATGGAGGTGTTAAAGTGATAATAATTTTGCAATATATAAATGTATGAAATCATCACATTGTGCACCTTAAACTTTTACAATATTATCTCAAAGCTGGAAAACAAAATGTTAACTTTAAACATAAACTAAAATAGCAGTAATTGTATTAAATTTAAATGGAATAGATGTTTCAATTTAAAACAAAGACAATTAAACTGGATTAGTAACAATCCATATTTTAATTTTATTAACATGTTCATAAGAAGCTCATCTGTAACAAAGAATACAAGAAGTATGAAAATAATAGAAATGACATATAATTACAAACACTAAACAAAGAAAGCTGGCGTTGGCTGATATTAATATCAGGAAATGTAAGCGTTAGGGCAATAATCATTATAGAGATAAAGACGACTATCTCTGTATATCAAATGTATAAAAATCTGTTTCATGAGGAAGAAGCATATGAAGTGAAAATTGATGAAACTGACAGAGGAAATAGAAAAATACAGGGGTGCCTGGGTAGCCTAGTCGGTTGGGTGTCCAACTTCAGCTTAGGTCATGATCTCACTGTTCATGAGTTCAAGTTCTGCATCAAGATCTGTGCTGACAGCTCAGAGCCTGCCTGCTTCAGATTTTTTGTGTCCCTCTCTCTCTGCCTTTCCCCCCACTCATACTCTGTCTTTCTCTCTCTCTCTCAAAAATCAACATTTCAAAAATTTTACAAAATAAAAGAAATAGAAAAAGCCACAATATAGTAGATGTTAACATGTTTTTTTAATAATAGAAAAGAGAGACAAAACTTAAGTATATAGAACGTATGAAACACACTCTCTCTCAAAGTAAATAAATAAACATAAAAAAAAAGAAGCTATCGCTAATCCATGTGTCTATTTTCAGAGGTTAGGACCCAATAATAGAAAGCCAAAGAAAAATAAAAAGGATAGAAATAATAGAATTAAGACTAGAAATTAGAATTAGTAAAGCTCTAGCAATTAGTAGAAATTTATACAAGTATATATTTTTATTTATATCACACATATATGCAATGGAAAGAAAAAAATGCTCTATTATTTTTAAGAGACTTGTGATAATCATTGGTGTGAGTGAACAAACTTAATAAAAGACAAAAATAACTATATCAAGAATTAAAAAATAAACATTATTCTAGATATTCTAGAGTAAATATTAAAAATAAAGAAGGAAGTTATAAACAAACTTTATGCCAAAAACGAAAATTTGAGTGAAATGGGAAATTTATAGGAATACACACCAGAATTGTCACAAAAAGAAATAGAAAACCTGAATATTAATACACTTTTTTAAAGACATTGAATAAGTAATTAAAACTTTCCACAATTTAAGCCAGTGTGGCTTCTCTCGCAGTTTCTAACAAATATGCATGATGTATAAAAAATACCAATATTTCACAAACTTCTAAAAAAAAACAGAAACAAAAAGCACATACTTATTCTGCATTTTTTTTAGCCTAGCAAAACTTTGACAGTAAAACCCAGCAAAGAGAGGATAGGGGAGGACAATTTTTAAATAATTTTAGTCATAGTCATAAATTCAAAACTGTTAAGCAAAATTGAGAAAGCCATATCTATAGAAAGCAAACACAAAAACGTGCTCATTTGAAGCTCATTTCAGAAATTCATTGTTCATTTAACATTAGAAAAATCAATAAATGCAATTTAACACATTATAGAATAAAGAAGGAAACTCACAGTATCTCAGTGGATAAAGAAAAAGCTTATTAAATTCAAAATCTGTAGGAGCACCTGGGTGGCTCAGTCGGTTAAGTATCTGACTTCGGCTGAGGTCATGATCTCACTGTTAGTGAGTTGGAACCCCACATGGGGCGCTGTGCTGACAGCTAGCTAAGAGCCTGGGGCCTGTTTCAGAGTCTGTCTCCCTCTCTCTCTGACCCTCCCCTGCTCACGCTGTCTCTCTCTCTCTCTCTCTCTCTCTCTCTCTCAGAAATAAGTAAAACATCTAAAAAATTTTTAATTCAAAATCTGTAATAAGAGAAAAAAAAATTCAGGAAAGAAAATAGGAAAAGAAGGGAACTTCCTTAACTTTAAAGAAATGAATAAAAGAATACCTACAAAAGTTTCACAGAAGACATCATACTTAATCTCTAAAAAGAAAAAAATTAAATTCTTTATTCCCATCAAGAACAGGATCAGGAGATGAGTTCCCAGTATCACTGTTTAATTTTGTTCCAGAAGTCTTTTAAAATTTTTTTTAAATTTTATTTTTGAGAGAGAGAGAGTGAGAGAGAGAGAGCATGACCAGGGGAGGGTCATAAAAAGGAAGACACAGAATCTGAAGACAAGCTCTGGCCTCTGAGCTGGCAGTCAGCATAGAGCCTGACACGAGGCTCGAACCCATGAACTGTGAGATCATGACCTGAGCCGAAGTCGGACACCTAACCGACTGCCCACCCAGGAGCTCCTTGTTCCAGAAGTCTTAATGCAATCCTGTAAGAAAAAATATATAAACTTTGAAGGGATTAAAGACAATATACCAACTTTCATTTAAGTAGATGATATGATTATCTAGTAGGAGATTAGAAAATGTAGAAGCATATTATTAAAATTAATAAAAGATTTTAGCAAACCCAACTACAAGATTGTGTTTCTCTCTATAAAGAATACCCTATTTTACAGAAAATTGGTGAAGTACAGACAGCTCCATGTGATAAAATAAATCTTAAAACAGTATTCATATGCAATTCAAAACATAGTTAAACATTAATGTTTTAAGTATGCAAACCCAGCTAGTAAAACTATAAGATGGGAAGTAAGAATAAAATGAAAGGGAGAATATAAAGGTGATGTGATCTGGAAGAGATAGAATAGAAAGAAAATCAAAATGCTTCTCTACTGCAGGCATCTGTGCTGTGATAATTACATGGCTAATTGCTGTATAATAATGTGTCAAAGCTAATCATTGACATTTTATGAACTTTCCTTTATGTATATTATTTTATAAAATTAAAAAAAAAAACTTTGAAAAAATAAAACATGTTTTGAATGAATATTGATTCATTTTTTTGAGAGAGAGAGAAATAGACAGAGCATAAGCAGGGCAGGGGTAGAGAGGGGGAGACACAGCCTCTGAAACAGGCTCCAGGCTCTGAGCTGCCAGCACTCAGCCTGATTGTGGGGCTCAAACCCATGGACCACGAGATAATTATCTGAGTCAAAGTTGGGTACTTAACAGACTGAGCCACCCAAGAGTCCCTAAAAAAAAATAAATAAGTAGTTGGAACTCTGGAATTCTGGGCAGTTTGGAGAGGTAGTAATATGGAGGTGGACAGAAACGAAAAAGTCCTATTTCACAATTGAAAAGTGCTTGATAAATTAGCCGTGTACAAGGTATTTTACCAAAAGTTGTGTTTTCTTTTAATTAAAACAACAACAAAAATGCTGCTCTTCTGCTGTAAGCAGCGAATACAAATGTACAAAAGGAATAAAGAATGATCAAAGCTTGTCACTTTGTTTTGAGATTTAATGACTTCTAGTTAAAAGAGTTTCTGAACAAACACTTTTGCACCTTATGGAAACAGAACTTGAAATAGATTTGTGTCATTTGTAGAGAAAAAAAGAAAAAAAAACACTCGGGCATTATTTGAACTTAATTATATTTATTTGTGATTTCTATAATTAGTTTGAAGGACCTGTATTGTCTTTCAACAAGACTATTACTCACTTGTATTTGATTTTCAAATAGATAACTGTACCCAATATTCTAACAGGATATTTTTATTACATTTTTAAATGAACTTAGGAAACTTGGCTGTAGTGGCACTTACTGATAATGCTCTTGACAATTGACAATAAGTGTTTGTCTCCCAAACCAACATAAAATATAGATTAGTGAGGGGAACATGAATCAAATTACACTGTTGTTGGAAAATAGCACATGCAATTTTATTTTGCCTGAGTTTGAGAGATTTGTATGTATGTATGTATATAGATAACTATATAGTAGCTACATACAAGTCATATGTCTGTATTTAAAGAAGGGTCAATATCCACTTCTTAGGTGAAAGCATCTTTTTTTAAAGATATGGTAGAAAATATCACACCTAGTTAACTGATCTAGTAAACGTTAATATATAAAAGTTTATCAAAAATGTAATAGATGACTGCATCAAATAAGATTACCACTCCTAGGTGTCTAAAGTTTCATAAAAGAATCATTCATGATGTAGTGCAGAATTTAAATATTTGAGGAGCAGTGAACAAATTTATTGAAATATATAACATTGCACCCACCAACAAATATTATATGGCCTTCTAAAATGTATAAGGACCCCCACAAAATATTATTTCCTCCTTTTAGAAGTCATTTAGTAATAATTACTTTGAATCACATGTTAGCAATCATGCGAAGAGCTTCGAAGAAAAGAGATTTCTATAATAATGTGTTCATAATCTTCTGAAAATTAAAACAAAAGCTTTATTCATAATACCTAATATTTGAGCATGTTTAAGAATCATGTTAATGGCTTTTTGTTTATTCATGTCACTATCCACACTGCCTTGTCTTGAAAATTAGGCTCTCATACCACACAAACTGTTCCAGTGGCTGGCACTTGTAAAAAATAGCTAAATTCCAGATTAAGCAAGCACTATTATATAATTAGAATTTGATATGCAGAGATCATTTTGGAATTCTAAATCAAGAACAAATTATTTAATTCACAAAATATATCGTTGGTCATGCTATGCAAGGAGGATTTGCCAGACCACCATGGTCACAACTTAATTTTTTCCTTCCAGTCAAGGAAGTCTACTGCTTTATTTACATGTAATTAATAGATATCCACTAGGTCTATTCTATATCAAAATTTTGATTTCTAAATTAATGTTCTTAGGAGTTGCATACTTCATGAACTGCTTTATATTTCATTAACAAAAAGCAATACTTGCAAATAAAACTGATTAAGAAAAGTTGTGTTTTTATTTTGGCCATCAAATTTCATGAACTTCTGTGAGGAAGAAGATCACATTATTTAAATTAAGAATAAAGTTACCCTTTTTTTATTAAAATATGTGTCCTTGAGGTAGATCAATAAAATGCGTTTACTCTAGGATTGCTAATTTTATACATTAGTTTTCATGATATATTATGCTTTCATGATATATTAATCCAGGTGATTATCATTCATTCCCCAAATAATTATTGGATATATTTTATGGGTTAGGTGCTTTTCTAAGCACTGGATATAAAGTTATGAAGAAATCAAGCAAATTGTTTCTCAGAGTTTATATTTTGATGGAGACAGAAAAAAAGATCACTTCAGATAGTGAAAACCTCTATTATTTAAAAAAAGTATATTGCAATAACAAAGACTATAGGTCTGCTCATTTAGGTATTGTGGTTACTAAAATCCTCTAGAGATGTGGCCATTAAAGAAGCCACATCCTTTACTAGATGATGTTGGTTATATCAAGGCCTAGAGAAAGAGCTTTGCAGGCAGAGTTAACAGTGAGGGCAAAATTCCTAACGTAAGACTAAGTCTGGCAATTCTGAGGACAAATCATAAAGCCAGTGTTGTTGAATCCGAAAAAGGGAGGTAGTGAATGATAGATACCAATTCAGGAAGTAAACAAGGACCAGTTTGCAAAAAACCCTTTTGTCACATGGCAACATGTTTGAGTTGTAGTCTCTATGTGATGAGAAGGTAACAGTATGATGTGAGTGATTTTTCAAATGCATTTCAGTTTTGTATGGAGAATGAATCACAGATACCAGTTACATGTTATTACTCTGATTTAGGCAAAACATGTTTGCAATAGTTGAAAATTGCTGTAGTGATTGTTTAAAATTATCTTTGCCAGAGGCTATTTATCTGTGTAAAAAATCTCAGGAGAGAAATTGATTTGAATTTTTTTTTTAAGTTCCAAATGGTTTGAACAATATGTTTAATCTATGTCTTATACAGTCTTTTGACAATAGTATAGCATGATAAAAATAAAGCAGAATATAAAGCAATGCCATTCATATACATTTAGTAATATTTTTATGAGCGATAGGAGGTTATCAAGGAAGCTGTAGTATAACTTAATGGTTTTATATTTAACTTCTTTTAGAAGAAATAACCAGTTCTTTAAAAAAAAAATCTTTCTGGGGTACCTGAGTGGCTTAGTCAATTAAGCATCCAACTTTGGCTCAGGTCATGATCTTGTGGTTCGTGAATCCAAGCCCCGGCCCTGCATCAGGCTCTACACTGGTGGTGCAGAGCCTTGCTTGGGATTCTCTCTTCTCCCTGTCTCTCTCCTTTCCCCACTTGTGCACACACTCTCTCTCAAAAAAAAAAAAAAAAAAAAAAAAAAAAAAACTTAAAAAAAAAGACACAAATAATCTTTGCAGAACATGATTGTTTTATTCAAAATATGAGTAATTGCTCCTTCTCTTAGCTTTGGCCAATTACTAGTTTTCCTCACCATTAGTTGTTGCATCTTCAACTCTATAATTGATTAGACAGCCTCAGACTTGCTTAAAAAAGCACTTAGTGCTCCAGAAAGAAAGACACTTGCCCACTTGCATTAAGTAACTTGAGATTTTAACGAGGTGAAATTACATCATTGCATATTAAAAAAAAAAAGTGCAGGCAGGACTTGACATACATGTTTACATGTGGACGTTTTTTTTCTTTCCAGCCATGTGCTGCCCAGCCATATCCAGCAGAACACCATTTGAAAAGGCAAATGATTTAGATAATTAATTTAGGCACGGCCCTCACTATGAATATTGAGCTTTTATTATCTTTAGATTTGTGTAGGTATTATGTGGCCCTTATAGACTTAGCTAGGATAAATAAACTGTTTGTATATAGCAGTTTCCATTTTCTACATGTGGCTTTATATGAACTATTTGAATTGTTTAAAGAATACACTTTTCTGTTTTTGCTTAGTACGAAACAAAGTACAGACTTTCATTATTCTATAGCAGGTATGCAATCAGCATGCTTCTTTCTATTAGTTCTTCCCAATCTAAATTGTAGAAGCTGGTATATTAAATACATGAGCAAAATGCCCCTCTATAGACCTTCCCTTCATGTACTTAGCATAATCACTGCTGTGAGTTTCCTTGATTATTTGGTTACTCTGTGGGTTCTCACTGTGTGCTGTTGCAATTGACTAATACTGGTTCAGAAGAGTTTCAGTTGAGTCTTTCTTCACAGTAGAAGGTTAGTTAAGAGTACCTTTCTGTTCTTATGGAGACCATGATTACTTTTAATATCAATTTCTTTACCGTTTACTGTGCTAATTTGCCTTATTTTACTTACATCATGGTTTTATATAATTCTCATATTATTCTGGAAGATAAATGTAAAAAATGTTACCTATTATGCATAGGTGATTCCATTGCTCATTCATTGTGATGTACTACCCTTTATATTAATTAGAAATCAATAATAGCCCAAATAATGGATAATCAACTAATAGGTTAGCAATTCTTAACTGACTACTACTTAGGAGAGTTTTCTTGTTTTTTTGTTTTTTTTTAGGGATGGTTCATGGAAGGGAAAATTTGTGATGTAGTCAAGCCAACATTTTGGGAGGTTATAAGAGATGTGCTAATATTTAACAATTATACTAAATGCAATTATAATTTTCTGTTAGAGGGCTTTAGCCATTAAATGTAGAAAGAAAATAAAAAAGGAATACTTGTTATGAACATTTGACATTGATCTACTTTTTATGAGCTTTTATTGAGTCTTCAACAATAAAAGACTTAATGAAAATGCATTTTAATTTTGTCTTTGGCTTTTTCTTAGGGTTAATATTCTTTTAAAAATTTGTAGGCAAACCATACCATGTCCAGTTTGGCCTGCTTAGTTTTCTTCATATTCACATTTTGAGCTTAGTGCTAAAATACTTTCAGTGTTTCCAAACAAAGAGAAACACTTATAGGAAGAAAGTAAAATAATCTTTGAACTCTAATTTAACCAACTTCGTATCATGATGAGATAATGTCTCCATATGTTCTGCATAGCCGTATTACTCCTTTAGCTTGTGGTATTAGTAGTCAGTGTCTCTCTTATTCCTCTATGTACCATTCAAATTGTGACACATTAATCACAGACATTAGGGTTAGAAATGATCTATTGCTGTAGGTCATCTAATATCCTTCAGAGGGCATCCCTTGCTATATTATACAGTGCTTTTTATGGGTTATTTTAAATGATTCAAGAAATGAAGTTTTCCTCTTTTCCTTGTTACACAACTGGTTTCCCCCTGGATTTCACTCTGCTTTGATACTCTAACTAGTTGCTAACAAGCAAACCATTTCTTTGACACATGTAAAATTTCACAGACTTGTAATACCTCAGGCACATTGTGCTCTTTAACACTGTTATTAATATGTTAACAGGTGGAAACTTATTATCATCGGACTGCTTGGAGTGTGAAATGTCTTATACTCATTTCATTTTAAATTCTTTGTAGTTTATGGTTACACTTGATTAAAAGTGGTACTGTGAACACTTCAAGTTGTTTTAATTCAAGATAAAAATGCTGAGGACTACATTCAGCAGTATATTAGATATTGATTCTCTTGGGGCTTTAGCACTTATCTAATCTGAATTCAGATGCAAAACTTTTGGAACAGAATGGGAAAAGTAGATTAATGCTTAACTAAACTGTAATCAAAATTAGTAAAATGAATGTTGTAGAAGAGTTATAGAGTAGTGCCAGGGAAATACTAGAAAGTAACAATATACTAGCATGACAGGTTTTCACATACAGTATTTGAGAAGATTGATGATGTGTATGCTTGTTAGGTTAAAGACTATCTGTATTCTAATAATTTCAAGCTATGTTCATACTGAAGAGTGGTGACATTAGGCAGGCTGGTATAAAAGAAATATCAGTGTCAGGATATCTTGGTGGTTTAGTCAGTTGAGCATTCATTCTTGAATTTGGCTCAAGTCAGCTCAGGTCATGATCTTGTGGTCATGAGATTGAGCCCCCAGTCGGGCTCTGTGCTGGTAGCATGGAGCCTGCTTGGGATTCTCTTGTTCCTTCTCTCTGCCTCTCCCCAACTCATGTGTGCACATACTCTCTCTTCTCTCTCTCTCTCTCTCTCAAAATAAATAAATAGACTTAAAAGAAATAAAAGAAGTATCAACGTCTCAGAAGTGCATAGTCTACAGTTTTTATAATACCCTATCTTGATTTCTGATGCATTGTTCACATAATCCATAAAGAAGTGTGGCAATCAAACAGCAAACAATAGTACTTGGAAATAAATATAGTAATTCTACCCAAAACAATGTTAGGAGGAAGATTGTTCATATGCCAGTAAAACATTTCCTATTTTGAACATAAGGGGAATATTGATACATTATATAATTATCTTGAAGCCATGAATCTACAATGGAGTTACCAATTAATCCATGTCCCCTTTCTAATGGAATAAAATTATGTTTCATAACAGTTCTATAGGGGTTTAGTTTACTTATCCTCCGGCATAAAGATGACTAGCTGAGAAACTAATAGCAAAGGCAGAAAGCAGTGCAGCAGAACTCCCTCCCCAGCAAGTCTAGTTTTCTGCAACTTTGGTCTGTTACTTCAACAAAGGTGACCTCGTGTGTTCATGCTCTTATGTCAATGCCTTCAAATTTTCACTCTGAAGATTATGTCACTCTCCCAAGATTTTTTAAGAGAGGGTATATCTGACTGAATATGAGGCATACATCTGTTGCCTCAATATGCTGTGGAGAATCTGAATCTAATTTTATTAGTTTTTCCATTGGTAGGAATTAAACCAGCTCCCATCAAGTCTGTACATGATTAGAAATTCCTATAAGAGATGTCTGATTATAGAGAATGGGAAGAGGTGAGTAGGGAGACATTAGAAAGTCAAAGTAAAAACCACTTCAAACACCTATGTGTGTCAGGGATTATATTACCTATTGAACAGAAAGACACCATCTTTACTCATATAGATTTAATAATTTGTCAAAATGTGTAATAAAGAACTATATGTGCTTAAAATAGTCACACCTGAAAACATTTAATAACTTCTTTTCTCTGGATAGCCATTGTTAATTATTAATTGTTGGGAAAAAATAAGAAAAGCAAGACATTTACCTCAGAAATTTTGTTCATGATAAGTCATAGAATATAATCTTTTCTATATATGAAGCCTAATAATAATGTGTAATTCATAGGGCTATTTTAACGATTAAAGTAGATTATAAATTTATGGTGCATAGAACACATCTGGCAATTAATAAGAGTTCATGTTAATAAGAGTGCATGTTTACTTCTTATTTTTTTTAATCTTTATTTATTTTGAAAGGCAGGGAAGGGGCTGATAGAGCAGAGAGAGAAGGACAGAGAGAATCCCAAGCAGGCTCCACGATCATGAGAACATGACCTGAGCAGAAACCAAGAGTCAGATGCTCAGCCTATTGAGCCACACAGACACCCCTACTTTTTACTCTTTAGACCTGAAGAAAATACTTAGAGTGTTGTTGCTACTATTACTATCACTTCTAATAATTATAATACCATTGTTTTAATTGTCTTGCATGCAATGCAGTAGTTATGTGAAACTGCTAAGTCTGAGTTTCTGATTAAATTTGGTAATCACTGGTAATGTATTGTAAACTTACATTAAATGTCTATTTACATATAGTGATATACAGCACATTTGCTATAGATATATACAGTTCCTACTCTCTGCTATCAAATTCAGTGTATAATAATATCCGTAGATAACATTTAAACTTGGCATGTTCCTCTTTACCATCATCACACACACACACACACACACACACACACACACACACACACACACACATTCCCCTTGGCTTTTGGCTTTAAAACCTGCACATGTAGAAGACAGATATGTTTCTCAGTTGATTATTGTCTGCTTACTCTTATGCACCTCATGGCTATATTTCTTTAAAATGTGAACTAAATATGAATAATCATTTCCTAATATTATTCATTCTTTACTAGCAATGACTCTTAAATTCTTTATCTTTCCACTTTGATTGCCTTGAACTGAGTGTAAGCCTTCAAACACTTTCATTTTGTACCATGGTTTCTGTAGTAGTTTATCTTAACTCCACTCAGTTGTCATTTCTAAGTTATGGTCTGCTCTGTCCTTTCTGAATCCCTGTTGTCCCAAAAACACTGTCCTCCAAGGAATCCTATTAACCATCCCATTTCTTTTCCTTAAACTTGTTAACAGTAAGAAGTAGAAAAACATTGCAGGTTAAGAAACTGTACAAAATGAGAAAAGAGCAGGATACAAAAATGAAAATGTTACTATGAGAGGCAAAAAGGATAATAATTTGATTACAGTGGGGGGGAGCACAGCATATGAAGTTAATTCATACTTAATATTACATACACAAGAATTGGCTTTTGATTCAGTGACAGATTTAAAACAGTAGAAATAGCAGTAGCAGCAGCAAGAGTAGCAGTAATAATGGCAATGACATTTATTAAAAGCTTGTTTTTTTGGCCAGATACTTTCTTAGCACTTTGTAAGCATTATTTCATTTGCCTCTCTCAATAGCCCTGTAAGAGTCTTGCATCACACATATATAACATGGTTAAAATTTGCCTTGTATGTGTAATAATTTAAAAAGAGAACACTGAGATTTAGAGAAGTGAAGTTAAATGCTTAACAGTTCACAAGTAGCAGAACGTGTAGTTGAACTTGATTCTGTGTGGCATTGAAACTTGGGTGTTTCCACACTGCACTCCTCCTCCAATATGATAAACACATGGAATATATTTGGTAAATGAATAAAAATTAATTACATAAAAATCTATTATAACAAAATTACATTCTGGGAAGAGATAAGGCAGACGAATTGAAGGATACAAAGAAATAGTGCATCTATTCTTTATGAAATGTAAAACCATTTGCAGCCAGTTGTATGAAATTCACAGGGATCTTGGAAATGTATTCCTGTTTGGAAGTAGAGAACTACTATATGGGTGAGGGTGGTGGAGGCATGTCAGGGAGTTTTGATAAGATCTGGCCTACGTTGGCATATTTTATAATGGTAGATTTAAAATTGTGTGTCAGTTGGGTAATGTACTGGAGAAGGACTAGGATTTCAATGGAATTTTTCTCACTTAGTCAAGTTCCTCATGATATTTTTCTTCTTTCCAAAGGCACAAAATAATCTTAGAGTCTTCCTTATTCAGACCACTCTACTGAAAACCAAAATATATTTTATCTATCTTGTTAAGAACATTGAAATAAAGATTAAATAGAAAAAGATAAAATTAGATGAAAAGTTCTCTACAATCATATCTATGATAAGTATTTAAAATTTAGCCTTGAGTAAATGTTATTTATATAGAAATGTGAGCTCCTTAAGTAGGTGATAATGACAAGTTGAAGGGTGTTATATAGTAGTTTAGACTGATGAACAATGCTATTAGAAACCTAATCTTTATACTTAGTAGTAAATACTTTAATAATGATTATAGGCCAAGAAATAAAGCTGTCCACATTTATTTCTAATGCTGTTATTAAACAGCCAGTGACCGTCCACACAGGACAGAAGGGAATTGACCTGTCATATGAAAAGCAGTACAGTTTAATTAAAAATGGCTTGAATATTTTTTTAGAAGAATTAAGTTGAATATGTGAATGGCTTTTAAACTAGTATTTGAGACAAAAAATAAACCAGCTCATTAATTGAACGATTGAACGATCTTATCTCAATCTTAAAGTCTAAGTATATTTAGTTCTATGTAATCATAGGTGGTTGCAAATTAACTAAATCAACACCTTAATTAATGTCATTTAATAGCTCATATTTAAATGAATTTCTGGAAAATAAATTTTCATTATTTATCATAATAAAATATGCATTATCAATAGGGCAAAAGCCTTATGAAAATTACTGAGTTCTCAAGAGAAGCATATAGTTAGTTCCTTTTTTTTTTTAACCTTTCTTTGTACATGTCCTCTAGCAATTCTTACAAGAATTAATGAGTTTATATATTATTGGAAAATATTTATACTCTGTAACAGATTATATAAGAACATTTGAGGGTGCCTGGGTTGTTCATTTGGTTAAGTGTCTGACTTTAACTCAAATCATGATTTCATGGTTTGTGAGTTCGAGCCCCACATTTGGCTCCATGCTGACAGCTCAGAGCCTGGAGCCTGCTTTGAATTCTGTGTTTCTCTCTGTCCTTCCCTCTTGTACTCTCTCTCTCAAAAATAAGTACACTTGAAGTAATTTTTAAAGGGGCGCCTGGGTGGCTCAGTCGGTTAAGTATCCGTCTTCGGCTCAGGTCATGATCACACAGTTCATGGGTTCGAGCCCCACGTCAGGCTCTGTGCTGACAGCTCAGAGCCTGGAGCCTGCTTCAGATTCTGTGTCCCCCTCTTTCTCTGACCTTCCCCTGCTCACGCTGTCTCTCTCTCTCTCAGAAATAAATAAAACATTAAAAAAAATAAAGTAAACCACCTTTAAAAAATAATAATAATAATTTTTAAAAAAGGACATTTTGAGAACTAAAATCTTTCTCTTATAAACTTACCTTTACAGTTGACTCTTCTTGATCAGCATGGGTTTGAACCACACAGGTTCACTGACATGATTTTATTTTATGAATACAGTGCAGTATGATGAATTTATTTTTTCTTCTTTATGATTTTCTTAATAACATTTCTTTCTCTGGCTTACTTTATTGTAAGAATATAGTATGCAATATGTATAACATACAAAATATGTGTTGACTGTTGTTGCTAAGGCTTCTAGTCAGCAGTAGGCTATTAGTAATTAAGTTTTGGGGAATCAAAATTTTATGGGAATTTTTGACTTTCCTAGGGGTTGTACCACTAACCCTTTTGTTCAAGGTTCAACTATAATTTCAATTTCTATATCATGAATACCTTCATATAGTTACAATATACCTTGAATTTATAGAATAAGTAAAAAATGACTTTTATCAAGTTCTTATTTTATGCTAGGAAATATTCTAAACTGCTTGCTTGTTTTATTTCATTCTGTTCATTCCTTTGAACCATTTAACAGAAAAAGAAAATAAGACTTACAGACTTTAAATTGTGCAAGATCACACAGCTAGAGATAATCTCAAGATACTAGTTCAAAATGTATGATTATCACATAAGCTTTCTTTTTAAATTTTTTTTAAGTTTATTTATTTTTGAGAGAGACAGAGAGTGCACATGACTGGGGGAGGGACAGAGAGAGACAATTCCAAGCAAACTCTGTGCTGTCTGTTATTATAATATTAATCAATGGAGAAAATATTTATTAGTATCCATAGCATAAAAAGATCTCTGTTAAGGTAACTGTGTCACTCAGTCAGTTAAGCATCCAGCTCTTGATTTCAGTGCAGACCATGATCACACAGTGGTGAAATGGAACCTTGGACCAGGCTGTATCCTGGGCATGGGGACTCTCTCTCTCTAATTAAATAAATAAACATTAAAAAACAAACAAAAAAGAAAAAGACAAAAACAAACAAACAAAAACAGCCTGAGGAACATCAATGTGCTCAACATATGAAAACCTTAAAACTTTAGGGGCCTCGGGAATAAGGACAGGTATATATGAATCGAGAACTGTGTTTAGAAGGCTTACATGAGATGGGGCACCTGGATGGGTCAGTCAGTTAAGGGTCCTGACTGTTGATTTCAACTCACGTCATGATCTCATAGTTGTGGGATCGAACCCCAAGCTGATAGTGTGGGACATGCTTGGGATTCTCTTTCTCTCTTTTTCTGCCTCTCCTCTGCTCATGCTCACTCTCTCTCTCAAATAAATGAACTTAAAATAAATTAATAAATTAATTAATAAAAAAAACTTTTCAAGGCCAACTTGACTGATGGTGTCATTATAGTTTTCATTTAAAAAAATTTGTGTATTCAGTTATGAAACAAGTTAATTACAACTCTACATCTGAAAATTAAGCTTTGTTTTTTTTACCCTCTCATGTTTATTCCCATTGCAATATTATGAGTATAAAGTGTCCTTAAGTGTTTCTTTATAACTTTAAAATTTCCAAATAGTTTAATAAAGTTCTCAACCTCATAATATAGTGGGCTCTTGTGGAATAAATTAGAATTTCCTCTGATCAAGATATAAGTTGTGAAAGATTGATTTTTGTATCATTTCTCTACATCAGCCTAAATATTTACACTCAGTTTTTTTTTTTTTTTAACTATTTGGAACATGTTAGACATGTATGGGGAATAAGGACATTGATGGTTTTATTAAATGAACAATATATGATTGTAAATATCTTGAAACCCATTACAAAAACATTAATAGCTATTGTCTAACAATGTTAAATACCATGCTAAGCATCTTGCATTTTGCCATTTAATTCATCAAATAATTATTTGTCACATCCCTGCCATTTGCTAGATAGTGTTTTAGGTGTCTGCAATTTAACAGTGAAAAAGACAGAAAAGTTTGTGCCTTTATGGAATGAATGTTCTGCTGGGCCGCAGTATCTACTTGGAAGTAGGTACTATTTTATGACAAGTTTTTAAATGAGAGGTTTAAGGTTTCCTTGGAAAGTAAGCCACTTGCCCTCTCACTTTGCAAAGCCAGTATTTCCCTCATGTTTGTTTGACTTCCAGTTCTAAGAACTTAAGCAGTGTACCATACTGGAAATTAGTTGTCTGAACTGATTAAGCCACTGTAGCACTACTACACTTAAAATGTTATCTAAGATGTTATCAGAATATTTCATGTGTTAATACTTCCTATTTTGTTTTTTAAATTTTTTAATGTTTTATTTATTTTTTAGAGAGAGATAGAGATAGTGTGACCAGGGGACGGTCAGAGAGAGAGGGAGTTACAGGATCCACAGTCTCCAGGCTCTGAGCTAGCTGTCAGCACAGAGCCCAGTGGGGGCTCGAACTCACAAACTGAGATCATGACCTGAGCTGAAGTTGCACACTTAACTGACTAAGCCATCCAGGCACCCCAATACTTCCTAAAACTGATAGAAAAATGCAGCATGCTTATAGCCATCATATCTACCTTAAAGAAGAACAAAGAGGGAGGACTTGTTGTATCATATATCAGGACTAATATCACATTGCAATAAAGTGGACATCTTATTCGTGCAAGAATAGATAATCAGTAGAACATAACATCAGTAGATGCATCGTATTGTTGTGCCCGAATCGCGAGTCCCCTGAGACCTCCAAGGAGCCGACACCGATGCAAATACATAAGGGTCTTTATTACAAGCTTGTGCAGGGGCTCACCCGTCTATGGGTGCAGTGGCAGCAAGGAGAAGCCCCGAACAATAGCGAGCAGGGTTTTTATGGGGTAAGGGACGGGGGTGTTACAGTGCACACGTTGTACGTATAGCATCATCACATAAGCACCAATCATAATTGTACAGCACCCACGGTAACAGTTTTGACCATTCAGTGCCTGTGAGGCGTCCCTTACTTTTGGCGGGACCCAGTCATGACCTTTGAGAGTCCTTTGAAAATGACCAATTATAAGGTGAGCTCAAAGGGCCTATGTGGGATTTAGGCAAGCAGTGAGTGATTGGCTAGTTTGTACAGAGTAACTACCTGCAGTTCCCAGCCCTGACTCAGACCACAGGAATGTTACACATTTCTTTTGATTGGCTGACCGAAGGGTGGTTACAGCTGAAGCTTTTCCTGGAACTGGGCTACGTGCAGCCTGAGGTTGCTCTTAATGGAGGACTTAATTTCAGGCTCTTCAGTATCAGTAGGTGCATACATATATGGACCCTTCATTCAAACATAAATGTAATATACAACAATAGGAAATGATAATGCCTTTAACAAATCGATGGTGGAATCATTGATTATTCAAATGGAAAACAGTGCAACCTGACTGCTGCCTCACACCATATATTTAAAATAAGTTCCAGAAAATTATAAATTTAGGTAGGAAATAAAGACAAAATTTTCAGAAGGTAATATAGAAGAATATCTTTAGAGTGGAGCAATAGTTCTTAAATAGAACATAGAAGGCATTAACCATAAAGGGAATTATTGGTAATTGGACGACATTAAATTCAAGAACTAATTTTCAAAAAACTGCCATTAAAGGAATAAAAAGGCAATTCACAGAGTGGGAGAATTTATTTACAATACATAAGTGGATAAAGGACTGGTATCTCGAATGTTTAAAGGACGCTGACTAATTAATGAAAGAAACACACACACACACACACACAACACCCAAGAGAAATGGGCAAAAGGCTTGAATAAGATATCCAAGTGTCAAGTAAAAGTCTAAAGAAAGTTCTTGACCTTATTGTTATTCAAGGAAATGCAGATTAAAACATAATGGGACACCATTATGTACCCATTAGAATAGTTAAAATGAAAAAGACTGCAACTCCATGTTGGCAGAGGTGTAGAACACTGGAAGTTTTCTTCTATTGCAGAGGGTACTAAAGAATAATTTTGGGAATTAGTTTTGTTAGACCTCCCTTTCCAAAGGAGAATCACCGAGAACAAAGCCCACAAAACACAAAAGGAGTTGGTTATTCAGGTTTATTTTAGTCTGGCCCAACGGCCCCTCCTGAGCACCCGAAAAGTCCTCGGAAGTCCACTCGGAAGAGCGCCCCAGCGAGCCATAGCTCAGGGTTTATATAGGGAGAGGCTTGAAGCCGGTGTACAGAGGCGAGAATTTTGCGGTTACAGGTGAAGGTTGCTTTAACAGTTGCTTGAAGAACTTGTTTGACCGTTCTAATCACAGTGTTCACTAAAGATTTACATCTCAGGGGCCTGCTGGAGCCAGGAGGAGCTAGGTTGCTCAACCCCTGAACTTTTACCCCAGTAGAGTTTGAGATCAAACAATGGTTGGTATCCTCATTTGCAAGCCCCTCACCTTTTGGCCCAAGGGAGTTTTTACAGTTTGACCCTTTAAAAAAGTGAATGTATGTATACTCATGTAGAAACAGTTGTAATCCTAGACAGTAAAAGAAGAACATGCAAGGGGCGTGTACAAAAATATTCATAACCGCATTATTGAGGATATTTGTATGAATAGAATTATGATACAAATAATGGAATGATATACCTCAATGGAAATGAAAGACCTACAGCTACACTGAAAAACATGGCTGAATCTTAAAAATATAATTTTCATTGGGTGAATGACACCCAATGTAAAAGACAATGTGCTGTATGATAACATTCATTCATGTTTCTTTCAAAAATAATCCAAACTGGTTTTAAGATGTTATGATTGATTGGTATAAAATATTAAAAGAAATATAAAGTGATTGCCATGAAATTCACTTACTTTTTGGAAGTGGGGAGTTGGTAGTTATTGGGAGGACATGGAAGGGTTGGATTTCTAGGTTGCTAGCAGTGGTCTGTTTCTTAATCCAATTGGTGTCTCTTACGCAGGTATTGGTGATTACTGCGGTGTATGCTTTTGTTTACTTTTATATGTGAGATATTTTATGATAAAAAGAGTTGAAAACAGTTCATTTTCAGCACTGAATTGAAACATTCAAATTTCTTTCAGAAACTTCTAATAGATTCTTGGGTGGGCAGGAACTGGAAAAACTGTACTAAGAAACCAGAGCTCTGTCCAAGTTCCCTATGTGAGTGGCAACATAGTGCTTGGAGGCAAATTACTAGAATCAAGATGTGTCAATCAGGTGTGCAGTTTTGTGGAAACAAACATTCACAGCAGCAGCTCTCTTAGCACTGCTGCTCCAGACAGAGCTAACTAAAACAAACAAACAAACAACAACAACAAGGAGAAACTAGATTTGTGAAGGCAGGTTTCAACTTTACATTCTGTCAGGAGTTGTTCTTGCACAGTTGCATACAAATATCTCCTTACCTGATCTCTCTCCAAGTGGCCATCTGTAAGACATCTGCAAACAGAACTTTCAGAAGCTGGTGTAATTAACTTTCATGCCCAATACTTATTGATGACTAAGACTGCCATGGGTAGGGTGGTGATTAAAATACTTTCTCAATTAATTGAGAAAGTTTCACAGATTGTTAGAAACACTTAAAATAAAGGTGCTATTGACAAAAGAAATACATAGATTTAAAATGATCTGTTGCCTATAGTTGTTCAATATCTTAAACTTGTGGTTTTAGCACAATATCTGGTTGAAATCCCACTTAGGAGAGAGGTTTATATTTATACTTTATATAACAAACATATTTGAAATACTTGGCTGTTATGTCCTATAAACATATTAGAAAGCGTATTGGATTTAACGGTAACATGTATGCAAGAAGGTCGGCACTGTAATATCAGCCTTTTAAATATTACATCATGCTACACTCAGGCCCTACTCTTCAGTGAGATTCCACTGCTACTATGATACTGATTTTCTTTATTTTATTGTTTGTTTATAAAATCTCAAAATGATCTCCTGCGTAAAAATAACAGTTGTTAGTTTCTGTTCTACATTTTCTTCTCCTTTTTCTCAAATTCCTATTTAGTATCTTTAATTTTTGAGACTCTCTGTTTTCTTTAGCTATTTGTTCCTTTATGTCATTCTTACAGTAATGAAACTACAATTTATGCAATAAACTGAATCATCTTTAAAATAATTTGTATTATAGTCAAGTACTTTTCTGATTTTATTTTATTTTATTTTTTACATTTTATTGATTTATTAACACCTGAATTTTGTCTTAGGCTTTCTGCCTACTATCTCTGCTATTGCTAAATCTCAGTCATTCCATGATTTCCATTACTGAGTCAGTATTTATGTCCCAGAGAAATGTCATAAATACTAGATTTATATTAACACTATCTCTCTTCTAGAAACACATTCCAAGGGCCCCTGGGTGGCTCAGTCAGTTAAGCCACCAACTTCAGCCAAGGTCAGAATCTCACAGTTTGTGAGTTTGAGTCCCATGTTGGTCTGTGCTGAAAGCTCAGAGCCTGGAGCCTGCTTCGAATTCACTGTCTCTGTAGCTCTCTGCCCGTCACCTGGTTGTGTTCTGTCCCTCTCTATCTCCTAAAAATAAATANTTATTTATTTATTTATTTATTTATTTATTTATTATTTTTTCATCAAACATTTATTGAGCACCTATAAGAGAAGAAATTTCTCAGTTACTTTATTAATGAGGTTAGGTTATAGAAAAGCATTTTCAGGTGAAACAAAATAACTTCAACTAATATATTTTTTGAGGGATTTAAAGATTCTAAACTCATAATGAACTGTCCAACATCAGGGATCAGCAAAAAAGAAAAAGGGATGTTTTTTTGAAAAATCAGATTTATTTGAATTTGTTGAAAAACTCTGGTTTCCATGTATGAGTCATTCTGTTTACTGAAACCACCTGGTAGAGTAAAGCTTAAAGGCTGAGATCCTTTTACCAATATCATTATTATTACTATAATTATTAGTAAAGAATTATATTACATACTCATGCTTTGCATACACAAAAGAAATAAACAAAAGATGTTCTTATTAAAGAAAATGATTTGTATTTGTAGCATATCAAAACCTTCTCAAAGTGTTTATTCTTAAGCTATGAAATACTAAATGTGAAATACAAAAGAGTTCTGAAATTGATGAAAAGACTGAATCTGCTTATAAGAAAATTATATATTGAAAGTAAAAAGCGCAAAACTATTTTCTCATACTTAATATAAATGTTGGTATATTTTATTGTTTTCATAAATTCTATTCTTCAGACATGCTAAGCATTTATGACATATTTAATAATAGTATGGAAACCTTTATTTCCAGATGGCACCCTTGTAATATAGGTAGGGGGTTTTAAACTTGAACAAGCATGAGAATCCCCTGCAGGGTTTGTTAAAACTTAGATGACTGGGCCCCACTTCCAGTTTCTGATAACAGTAGTTAGTCTGGGCTAGGAACTGGAAATTTACATTTGTAACAAGTTCCTATTTGATGCTTTCAGGAAGACACATTGGGAAGCATGAGCACATAATAATAATAATAATAATACTTTCTTTCACACCTATTTTAAAACATTTTACAAGTTTAATATGCTACTTTGGTAGATATTTGAAAAAATTAAAAGTATAGTTTGACTTAGGACTTGCATAATACTATCACTTTCAGAAAATTCTTATTTAAGTCTTGACCAAGCCATTTGCACCTTTGAGATAAAATCATTTATAGAAAGCTTCAGGGAACGATTTCATTGTATTCCTAAACCAACATGCTTACTGAAATATCACAAACTTTCAAGCCTCCCCACTGGAACAACACTGTGCAAAGGACAACTTATTTGGAGAACTATTTCAGAAGGAACTCCAACATCATGAGTGATTATTATGCACAGCAGGTGTTAAATGAATTATTTATCAAATATGTTTTCATTATTTCTCAGGGAAAACATTGAAGATCTACTTTC
This sequence comes from Crocuta crocuta, assembly GCF_008692635.1. Taxonomy (NCBI): domain Eukaryota; kingdom Metazoa; phylum Chordata; class Mammalia; order Carnivora; family Hyaenidae; genus Crocuta; species Crocuta crocuta. Next base: position 20,128,860 of record NW_027528977.1, on the reverse strand, counting down.
CAAGCACTTGGTTTCAACAATCATTTGTATACAGAGCAGGTCTTCACTTAGACAAATATTTATGGATATGCTTTCATATGAAAAATGAAAGCTATTACAAACACAAACACTGTACCATATTTTGCAAGAGTAAAGTGAATAATTAGTAAATAATTATGCCGTTTGATAAACAGTTTTCCTCATTGCTCAATTTTATTTTATATTTATGATTTAGCACTTTTTAAAGTTTTTTTATATACCCCTCTCTGAAAGAAAAAAATCTCTCAAATCATAAGCTGTTCATGCAACTTGATATCACAAATATTGCAGTGATGAGCCCAAATTTTAAAGTGTCAGTGAGGAAATATGCTTGAAGCAAAAGAATTTAACCATCTCTATAAAGGTTTTACATACATTATATTAATGGCATGGGTCTTTTAGGTCAAATAGATCTGTTTGATCCTTGCTCTGAGTAGCAAGGTTATGGATGTATGGGAATTACACATACATACACACTTACTTGTACAACACACAGACTTTCCTGGCACAAGGTACCTATTTATCCTTCAAATGAGCCAAAACTTTCATTATGCAATAGACCTAAACTGTGTAGATCTCAGCTCTTAAAATCTAAAGAACCAAATTATACCATAAGATTGTATTTTTACTGCCAAGATTGTTTGCTTATTAAATAGATATATTAAAACAAAAAGTTGCAAAAATAGAAGTAGTTTTTACAGGCAAGTTGTTTAACTACTTTGATGGATCCATTCAGATTATAAAGTAACTTCAATAGCCTCATGTAGGGAACCTGAGGGATGTGAGAGCAATTTATCATATATGTTCTTATTCTTCAAAAAGAGATAATTTTCTTTGAAAATACATTTGTATGAATCCACTTGCTTAGTTACTCACTTAAGCTGCATCCATGACATTTCCATCCATGAAAACAACTGGTCATTTCAGTAATCAGTGCAAATGTCTATTTTATATCTTGTAGGATATATTGATTTTGCAAGTTATTCTTTCATAGTTCAAATAGTTTATTGATATTGCTATATCCTAACTTTTATGAAATATCCTAAACTCTTCAAGACCAACCACGGGTGACATTGAAAGAAATTTATTACAAAGGTGAATAAAATTACTTACATGCTTTTCGAAATAAAATGTTATTTCAAAGAAAAATAATTAGTGATGTGGGATAAAAGTAGCCCAGTATCAAATCTAGATACTTCCTGATGAACTAAATTTCTGATAAAATATTGTACCTATTGAAAGAGCATGGTGGCTCAGCTATAGCTAACCATTTTTTTATCACATTTTCAGTACTCATAATTATATTTGAGGAAATATGATACAATATCTTCAAGTCTTTATAATAATAGTCTGTAACTATTATTTCCCAGAAAGAAGAAATTGTTGATGAAAATTTGTTTTGTTTCGATAAAATATTTAATTGTTAACAACAAAGTCCTGGGCATGGAATTGTATATTCTTTTCCTTTTTTAAGTTTATTTATTTATTTTGAGAGAGAGCATGAGAATGAGGTCGGGAAAGAGAGAGAGAGAGGGAGAGAGAGAGAGACAGATCGAGAATATCTCAAGCAGGCTCTGTCCTGTCAGTCAGAGCCTGATAGAGGGCTCAAACTCATGAACCAAGAGATCATGACCTGAGCTGAAATCAAGAGTCAGACCCTCAACCAACTGAGGCATCCAGGTGCTCCAAATTACATATTTAAGTTTAAATTATGATCTGTAGTTTTGAAGTTAGAGAATAGTTGTTTTAAAAGTAAGAGTAATTGTATTCTGTTGCATGTTGCTAACAAATATTGTTGCATTTCTTTGAAGATAGAGAACTCCTTCATGTACCTTTAACTAAAGATGGGGAAAGTGAAGCCATCATCCAGTATATAATCCTGTATGTAAATATGGTAGAAGAAAGTAGCTTGGATTATGAAGCCCATTAGACACAGTATAAATCTCAGACTACCACTGATAAATTGCTTAATTAAATTGTTTAATAGTAATTAACCCTGAAGTACTCAATAATTGTTCTTTTTATGTCTTCCTTTCTTGCCTTTCTGTAGTCTAACACTCAAATCTGTATGACACATATTTTTACTTCCAATCTTTTTCAAGCTATTTGTTTGTCTGTTTATTGTGGCCATTCATTTACTTATCTTTGCCTATTCTCATTATCTTTTGGATATTATCTACTCCATCTTTTCTATCTTGAATTAAGAAGGAAAAAAATAATAAAAACATGAGTTACATGAAAATTAGTAGAATTTTCTAATTGTCCATTTTATGTTTATAGGCTTTTGCACATGGAGGCTGACAAATTGAGAGACTAATAAATGAAAGGAAGGAAGGGAGAGAGGGAGGGAGGGAGGAAGGGAGGGAGGGAGGGATCCAACCATTTTCTCACAAGTAAAATAGTTTTCCTAAGGTCAAAATACAGCAGTAGAGAACTACTTACTTTTCACTTCAGTGCACTGTATGATGCTTTAGAATGTAAAATCTAGCTGTCCATATTAGTTACATTAATTGACCTAGTCTGTGATTTATAATTCTAATAAAGAGTAAAGTTAATAATGAGTCTGAAGAAATCTGAGAGGGAACATACATGTCACTGGTTTTGCATCATTTTGCCATACACCAGAATGCAATAAGGAATTTAAACAAAAGAATAATCTCTCTTACAAAATTTAACTTGAACATTAACATAATTACCTCTCTGAAATTATTAAATTGTTAAAAAAATCTTCACTGGCAATCTACTAGTGGTTGGATACCCTGAGGTCAAAGGTAGGACTAATTTAGTGTAAGTGAAGAAAATATTATTAAAGCAAGAACATATTTTCCTCCTTCTTACATAAGGACCACGCACTATGAAATTGTAAGATTTGGATTTTTTCCATCCTTAATTACAAGTAAAGAAATGGATAATTAATTATTGTTTGTAGTTTTAGGAAGGGGAAAGGGGATGTGATGGCAAGTTAAGTAAAAGAAGTGTGTATTTTCATTTCACAGTGGCAGGCTTTAATCTAAGTAAGTAGATAAAGGAATCAATTCCAAGGAGACTCTTCTGGAGTCCACACATTAGAAGAAATGCTATTTTTTGTATCAGTTGGTATTCTGGTAATTAAGTAATAAGACTATGTCCTGCTGTTTATATAGCAACTCAAAAATAGTGTCTATTTAATTGTCAGGTTGTTCATTATCATTTGTATATGGTATGGCTGAGAGGACTGGAAAACCTAAACTCATTGCTGTAATAGGAAACACTTCCCCTATTACAGTCATTTGATTGCTGCCACCTGAGAGAAGACAATTAAAGTAAATTGGGGACATTTTCAGAGCTGTAAAAACTGACAAGATGTGCTGTTAAGCCCTTCAAATGGAACCCGACACTTGATCAGCAATTTTGCTGTCTAGGGGGGAGGAAAAATCACCAATATGAAAGCAAAAGTTCCATGTTTGATGACTGTGGAGATTTTCATTCTCTCTTGGAAGTAAGAGAAGATGAAAATAGAACCATAGGCCATTAACTCTACAAACTAATTTCAAGTCCTTAAATTTTTCTATTTTCTAAAAACAAAAACAAAAAAAGCCAAAAAAAAAACCCAAATAGAAACAACAGCAAAATAACAAAAAACAAACAAACAAGCAAACAAACAAAAAAACCCCAAACCCCAGCACAAACAGAAGGAAAAATAGGGTACTGATTAGAACTGGTAAACAGGAAACATAGTATTTTCAATTACCAGATTCAAAATAAATCAACAGATAGTAATAAGTAATAAAGAGCATTTCTACAGCCTGTCTTCCCTGGGAATGTGCTTTAAATTTTGTATTTCATAACTAACAGCAATATTGTTAAGAAATCACATTCTGTCCACAGAACTGTTGCCTCCTCTAACACTAATGAGTGCTTTGTAAATGCACATAAAATGATTTTTCCTAGTTATTTTCATTGTGATATGAGGCAAGATACTTACATGGATCCTGATGTAAACTTTGAAAATAAGAAAATTTCTTAAAAGGGATAGAGAAAATACCAAACTTTTTTCCTATTCTGCATGACCCAGTTATTAAAAAGATATTCGTTCAACATCTATAATTTGCTGGTTCTAGGAATAAACATTATGAGAAATGACCACTCTCCCTGTTTAGTCTTAAATAAGAAAATGAACTAAAAAAATTCCTCACAAACTCTGAACTTGCATAATGTGAATAAGACTGTATGAAATGAGATAAATGAATCTAAAATGGGAATAGATTGGGACAAGATTATTGCTCTTAAATGAATCAAATGATAATTTGATTTAAGTTTTAGATAAAATGGGAACATTTCAATACATTATCATGTTCTGACTCATGGTAATATTATATCTTAGGGAAAATAAACACAGTTGTTAATTTAATATTTCCTGAAACCCCATGGTTTCAAACCATTATTTTTAATATGGTAATTTATTTCTGCTTAGCGGGCATTACTTTATAACTTTGAACATCACAGTAGACTAAGGAACAAACTAATGGACTCTTGTCTTGCTCATTCTTCCCAGTCTTCCTCAACCTAGCATCATTCCTTTCTTTCTAAAACAAAGCAAAGACACTAAACCCTTTGACTTAAAGTAGAAGCAAATGTTGAAAGGTTTTGTTTCCCAGAAAAGTCTCCTGGGACACATACAGAAGTATCCAGAATATATTTTAAAAAGGATGGAAAAGCTCCAAATCCTAAATTAAAAGATGAAAATTAGGTATGGCACTCCCTATCTTTCTCTCTCCTTCCCTCTCCATGAATGGAGGGGGGAGGGGTAGGTAGATGGATGGTTAGATAGATAACAAATATCTATCTATATACACATACAAATGTTTCTTTGTATATACACACGTACATATATTCATTCCAAAGTCCTATAATTTAAAAACAGTACAAGAAAAATCTGAGAATGAGAATAATTAAACTTGAAAACATTCAGAAGATTATTGTTAGTGATCAGTATTAAATATTTTAATTTTAATTTAATTTTATTTATTTATTAAATAAATCGATCAAGAATCCAACAAGTACAAACAAAAAATTAAGAAACAATTGACATTTTAAACAAACGGTGATAACATTCAAGGTAAAAGTAGGATTAAAAGAGTCAGAATATTGAGGAGAAATTATGAAATTAAGAAATAAATGTATGCATTCTTTTATAAACGAACATACATAAGAATGCATATAGGCCTGCCAGCATTACCTTGATTCCATAACCAGACAAAGACCCCATTAAAAAGGACAGCTACGATTTTTCTAATGTTTCAGTTCAATTTCTCTGATGGATGCAAAAATTCTCAATAAGATACTAGCAAACTGGATCCAACAATACTTTAAAAGAAATATTCACCACAATGAAGTGGGGTTTATTGCTGGGCTGCAGGGCTGGTTCAATACCCACAAATCAATCAGCATCACATAACTAACTAAATAAATACATAAATAAAATAATGGATAAGAACCACATGATTCTCTCAATAGATGTAGAGAAAGCATTTGACAAAATACATCATTCTTTCTTGATAAAATATCTCAAGAAAGTAGGGATACAAGGAACGTACCTTAAGATCCTAAAGGCTGTATACCAAAGACCCATAGCTAATATCAACCTCTAGGGGGAAAAACTGAGAGCTTACCTCTAAGGTCAGGAACACACCAGAAATGTCCACTCTCAGTATGTCCAACATAGTGTCGGAAGTCCTAGCCTCAGCAATTAGATAACAAAATGAAATAAAAGACATTCAAATTTGGTGAGGAAGAAGACAAACTCACTCTTCACAAATGACATAGTCTACGTGGAAAACCCAAAAGACTCCACCAAAAACCTGCTAGAACTGATACATGAATTCAGCAAAGTCTCAGGATATAAAATCAATGTATGAAAATCTGTGGTATTTCTATACACCAATAATGAAACAGTAGAAAGAGAAATCAAGGAATCTCAGCTCTGATTTCACCAAAAATCTTAAAATACTTAGGAATAAATTTAACCAAAGAGGTAAAAGACCTGTACACTGAAAACTACAGAAAGCTCATAAAAGAAACTGAAGAAGACACAAAGAAATTGAAAAACATACCATGCTCATGGATTAGAAAAATAAATATTAAAATGTCGATACAACCCAAAGCAACCTGCACATTGAATGCAATCCCAATCAAAATACCACCAGCATTCTTCTCAGAGCTAGGACAAACAACCCTAAAATTTGTGTGGAACCACAAAAGACCTTGAATAGCCAAAGTAATGTTGAAAAAGAAAACCAAAGCTGAAAGCAGCACAATTCTGGACATCAAACTATTACAAAGCTGTAATCATCAAGACAGTATGGCATTGGCACAAAAACAGACACATAATCAATGGAACAGAATAGAGAACCCAGAAATTGACCCACAAATGTATCGCCGATTAATCTTTGACAAATCAGGAAAGAATATCCACTGGAAAAAAGGCATTCTCTTCAGCAAATGGCATTGGGAAAACTGGACAGCGACACACAGAATGAAATTTGACCACTTTCTTATACCACACACACAAAATAAACTCAACAGAATAAAAGACCTATATGTAAGACAGGAAGCCATCAAAATCCCAGAGGAGAAAACAGGCAACAACCTCTTTGACCTTGGCTGCAGCAACTTCTTACTGGACATAACTGAAGGCAAGAGAAATAAAAGCAGAAATGAACTATTTGGGACCTCATCAAGTTAAAAAGCTTCTGCACAGTGAAGGAAACAATAATAAAAAAAAAAAACCCCTAAAAGACAATGAACAGAATGGGAGAAGATATTTGCAATTGACATATCAGACAAAGGGTTAGTACCCAAAATCTATAAAGAACTTATCAAACTCAGAATCCAAAAAACAAATAGTCCAGTGAAGAAATGGGCAGGAGTCACGAACAGACACTTTTCCAAAAAAGAATCCAGATGACTAACAGACACATGAAATGATGCTCACTATCCCTCATCATCAGGGAAATACAAATCAAAACTGCAATGAGATACTACCTCACACCTGTCAGAATGGCTAAAGTTAACAACTCAGGAAACAACAAATGTTTGTGAGGATATGGAGAAAGGGGAACTCTTTTGCACTGCTGGTGGGAATGCAAACGGGACCAGCCACTCTGGAAAACAGTATGGAGGCGTCTCCAAAAAGTTAAAAAAAAAAATATATATATATATATATATAAAATGGAATATTATTCACTGATGAAAAAATAATGAAATTTTGCCATTTCCAACAGCATGGATGGAAGTAGAGTGTATTATGCTAAGCAAAATAAGTCAGTCAGAAAGATAAATATTATATGATTTCACTCATATATACTCATATATATAGATGACATTGGGGAAGGGAAAGAAAAATAAGATAAAAAGACAGAGGTAGGAAAACCATAAAAGACTTAAATACAGAAAGCAAATTGGAGATTGCTGGAGGGATGATGGGTAGGATGATGGGCATTAAGGAGGGCACTTGTTGGGATCAGCATTGAGTGTTATATGTAAGTGATGAATCACTAAATATTACTCCTGAAATCATTATTATACAATGTTAACTAAACTGGATTTAAATAAAATTAAAAATATTTAAAAAGAATGCATATATGCCTATATATTTATATATATGTGAATATCTTTATCCAGATATATGTGTATTTTATCTGAGAATATTTCTTTTTATATTTTATATAATTCTGTATTTGTGTTAAAATCTATAAATTTTTAGTGAATTTATTCAATGCTTTATGCATATGCTTATATATTTTATTTGTGTACAGGCTGATGATATAGTTAGTTCACTGGCAATTTCAGACCATTTTTTCATCCCTAAAATGTGTGTGTGTGTGTGTGTGTGTGTGTGTGTGTGTGTGTGTGTGTACAAAGAGGGAGAGAGAAAGATACAGGTATAGAAATGAAAGACACTAAAATAATAAGAGTAGAATAAAAAAATGTTAGAAATAAGTAAAAAGATTAATCAGAGTGATTAATTTCTAGAAGACAGATTCAGCACAATATGATGGTTCCTTCCCCATGAAATCACAACTTGTTTTGTGTATGTGTTTTTTTTTTTAAAATAAAGATATATAAACACAGATATACACACACACACATTTAAAGTTTTTTATTACAATACTCTTTTCTGAGCAGGTTTAGGTTCACAGCAAAATTGAGAGTAAGGTACAGAGATTTCTCATGTACCCCACATCACACGTGCACATTCTCCTCCATTGTCAGCATCCTCCACCAGGATTTGTTTGTACATTTGTTACAGTGGATGAACCTACATTAACATATAATTATCTCAAATTCCTCAAATTCATAGTTTACATTATGGTTCATTCTTGATATTGTTCATTCTATAGGTTTGCATAAATGTATATTGACATGTATCCATGATTATGGTATCATACAGGATAACTTTGTTGCCCTGATAATCTTCTGTGCTCTGCCTATTCATCCCTCCCTCCTGCAGCTAGTGATATTTTGACTGCCTTCATAGTTTTGCCTTTTCCAGAATGTCATATACTTAGAATTATCTATTATATAGTCTTTCAGATTGGCTTTTTTCACTTAGTAATATGCATTTAAGATTCCTTCATTTGGTTTTATTTGTTTGCTTTCTTTGTGGTTTGATAGCTTTTTTTTTTTTTTTTTTAAACATTGAATAATATTTCATTGTTTGGATGTACCATAGTTCATCCATTCACCAACTAAGGGACATTTTGGTTGCTTCTAAGTTTTGGCAATTATGAATAAAGCTGCTATAAATACCCATGCACAGGGCATACAATCTTCAACATAAGATTTCAGTTCCTTTGGGTAAATATCAAGGGATATGATATCTAGATAAGCAAGGTTTTGTATTGCTTTGTTTTTTAGAATTTTGAAGATGGACATTCTATTGGGTTTTTTTTGTTGTTGCTATTGTTGTTTTGCTATTGTTTTGTTTCCTACTGATAGGTCAATTTTAGTCTGTTTCAGTCCTTTGAAAATACCCTATCATTTGTCCCTGGCTATTTTTAATATTTCAATGTATCTTGAGTTAATTTTTGTGAATGGTGTAAGATGTATGTATAGATTTTTTCTTTCGGATGTCCAGTTGTTTCAGATCCATTTTTTAAGTATATTAGTCCATAGGCCAAAAATGCAGGTGAAGGCTATCAGTCAAAAATTCAAAGGAATTATTTTAATTGTGTTATTTCCTTTCCAAACACAAGTTTGTACAAGACTTTGTAAAAGACCACCTAATAAAAATGTGAAAATAGGTAGATTAACATTTGTCCAGGTACAAATAACAAAGCCATTGCAAATTGGCTTAATGACAGGTATTTTATTTGCTTGTGTAACTGAAAGGTATGTGGGTTGTGTTTTCAGATAAGGATAAATTCAGGGTCTTGATGGATGTCACTAGGCTCTTTGGATGACTGTGTTTATTTTTTCTTCTGTAATGACTGAATTTTCAGAGAAGCTGTCTCAGTAGTGCAGTAAGGTGGCTGACTTACTGCTTCAAAACTTTTCCTCATCAATTCAAATAGGAATTTTGGGACTGAATTTGATTGGCCCAGTTGGAGTCATTTACTACTTTAAAGGGTTTATAAGACCCTGGTCTTATATAAGGGTATATAAGTGACCTGGTCTAGGCCCAGTCCCTGTGCCTGCTACCTTGATATTGGGGATTATTCAGCTTTACCTAATTATGTGGGCTAATGATGGGCGGGAGAATGCCCTGAGAGTACTTTGTAATAATGTTACAAAAATTAGGAATGAAATCAAGAAAGAAAGGATAAACAATAAACCAAACTATATCATGATGAATACTTATGTGTAGAAAAAGCATGTACAAATGATCAGTAGGAAATTAAAGAATGAAAAATTAGCAGTATTGCCAGCGTCATTTTTATCACACGATGTTGCTTTCATTTCACTAAAATGACTTTAAAGTTCATAGATTTGTTTTTGACATCCTAAGTAAGCCTGAGTAAACTTGTCTTTTGAAGAAAGCCAAAATTTACTAGAGGCTTTGGGAATATCCAGCCTCTAGCTGTGCCTAGTATTGTGCTTTGCTCTCTTCATTTAAAGGTTTCATACAAGCTTTCTCCTACTCAGCCACATTCTTTTGAGGCTTTTGTTGTTGTTGTTGTTTTTTAAAGACATACTCCTCTTTCTCCAATTGATCAGATTCTAACACCACATTATACTGGTTCAAGAACTTGTCTTTACTGAATTAGTATTGATTTTGCAACAGAATGTTCTTAGAAAGAACCCTTTGTTTTAACATTTAGCAATTTGTGTTCTAAGAAAGAATGCTTTCACATTCTGCATGTTGCTGAATGTACTTTAGCCAAGATAATACTGTAGATGACTGAAAATTTAAATATGCTATGTTGATCATGGTTTGCTCTATTCTTTATGATTGTATAGCTTTTGGATTGTCACACACACATGGGTGATGATGTTTGTGTATACCTAACACAGTCCCATGGCCATACCCAAGATAATTTTGGTTTATATAGCATTCTGAGCATATTCAGGATAGCATTACAATGCTTTACCTATTGAATAACTAAATAGAAAGTTGAATTCAGTATCACTTATAAGATAAAGGATCTGTTTACAAAATTTGGTTAATTGACTGTATTAGTAACAAACACCTTAACACATATTTCACAACCTTATAATAATAGCCACTATTTACTGGTGACCATTGCATGCCCAATTTTGCTTTCATAGAGTTGTTATCCAAGACACATCTCTTTGCTGAAATTTTTGAAAGATTGTAAGTAACTAAAGGGAAACCAAGGTGGTTTTGTGAAAAAATTCTCTGGGCTAACATGTCACTCATGGAATAACAACCTGGAGTGGATGACAGTTCTCACACCAGCTGCTTGACATCTGAACAGCTGCCAATGCCCTAGGAAATGTCACACCATCAGATATAGGCTCTGAGTGTGTGAGTAGCAAAAATGTATCTGGTAGAGGCCAGCACCCCAGGCCATGACTAACACCCCAGGCCCCATCATCCCATAAGCTTGAAGCCAGGGTTGAGCTGTCAGTTTAATAAATGAATAGCCTCTTTGTTTTGATCAGCATTGTCAAGGCTTATTTCAAAAAAGGGCTCTGATTCCTCTCACAGTCTAGCCCAGCCAAAGTCAATTGGTACAATTTCAAGGTGAATTTATTCATTCTTTATAAAGTTCTGTGCGCGAATATATCAAGACAGTTGAATAAATTGAAATAAATAGACTTGGAGTTACATATTCTCCCAGTAATTGAAATAGTTTCCCCCCAATATATTTATAGTAATAATTCTACCTTTATGAAACCTAGTCTAGCTACAGAAAGGAAAGCAAAGAATTACCATTTTGATAACATATTTGGAAAATGCAATTGGGGCTAATATGTTGATAAGGGCACCTGAAAGTTGTCCTTGCCTTTAACCATTCCATGTTAAACTTTGAGTAAAGCACCAGCTTTACCTCTTGATAAGGATGCCTGATTAGCTTGCATTGATGTGCAAATATTTACCTTGAATTTGGTCATTTCTAAATAGAAATGCTCTTACACTAGCTCTTTCTGTCTGTTTTATGGTTTTTGAATTTTGAGTTGCATATATGTGGACCTAAACATGTACACTGGACTAAAAAACACCGTCATTATTGATGTCCATCTGAAAAGAGCAAATTTAGTTAATTTAATGGATAAATTAATTTAACATGATCACCTCAGATATCATCATTGCATTTTTTAACCTATACAATAGTTTTGACTTGCAGCTTTGAGGCTCACTTTTTTTTTCTTTAATTTGCAAACACGCAGATGTTGGATCATAATCAGAAAGGGTTACTTACTGTAACAGAAAGTTCTGATTATAGTAGAAAAACCAACCCAACTCTATCTGCATGTGATGGAGAAAGAATTAACCTCACACACTTATAGCATGCTATTCTTAAGAGGATTTTCAAAGTATAAAATATCTTATCTGGAAAGTTTGGTTCCTCTTAAAACCATCAGTAAGCCTTGGGAAATGCTGCAATCGGAGTTTTAGGAAGGAAAATGCTTTGACTTGATAATGAAGGACACCTGGGAGTGATTGGCATTTGCTAACAGAAAAGTCAAATAATTGAGGCATAATGGTAAGAAGGGGTTTAGGGAAGAACTTAGTCCAATGCTAATCTTTTGAAAACTTGAAGTGATATCTGTGATTTTTTTTTCTCCCTCTGACAAGCAATCTATGGAAGTGATCAAACTGATGAACTGAGAATGCTATTTTCATCCTTTATCTCTTTTTATCTCATTTTTAAAAAGCAAATTGAAGCTCCCTCCCCTATCCATCAATGTGCATATAAGCTCCGATGTGTGACCCATGGGCAAATAATCATTTCTTAGCTACTGTCTGGAGCATTATTATTTTATAAAATATAAACAGTGAATGTGTGAGTTATGGTCAAGCTGAGGAGATACATGGCTTAAGTAATATACACTTCAAAAGAACCATTTTTCTCTGGGTTATTAAAAAATATATATGTGTGTGTACACACACATACACACACACACACACACAAATACACATACATATGCATGTGTGTGTGTAATCTAAGTTGTTATTAAGAGTTTTCTTTACGAGTTCTTCCAGGATTAACCCAAATAGTGAGCTGAAAATCTGGGTTCTGATTTTAATTGGTAGACATGTACATACTCATAACACATTACCAAAGTAGCACCTTTGTTGATAGTGACCAGATATATCTATTTTAGAGTGTCAGTTCACCTTAAACAGAATGGAGCCTGCAGAGTGTGGAATGAGCAGCCATGCTTCTTTGCGTATTTAGGCTGACCTGTTGGTTTAAACTACTTGTATAATGCCAACACTTAAGTAGTGGAAATGCTGTTAAGGAAGATATGACTGTTAAGCTCTTCCACAGTAATTGAAAGCATGGAAATAGTACTTACCTTCCATTTTTAGAGTTTGACCTGTATCTGAATACAAGGTGACCTCTTGAGTAAACAATTAGAATGGTATTACCTTAGGAGACGACATCTGAAAAGATAATGGAAGTTTCTCATTGCCCATTTTTCTTGCTATGTCTCTTCGTGATAATAAGCTGTCATTCTTTTCAAGGAATATTTTAAGAGAATTTTCATATGAAGATTATATTCTTTTCCTCTCCAGACAAAAGACTTTGAATCATTTTTGTCCCGATGCTGATGGTTATTCCATTTCTTTGTAATGTTGGTGGCAGCATCTGCTCTCCCCTTTATTTGGAACTCCACAAAGAACATCTAGAATAGCAGTCAGCATTTTTTTTTTAATTTCTGTAAAGGGCCAGATAGTAAATATTTTAGGCTTTGTGATCTCTGTTGCAACTACTCAGCTCTGCTTTTGTAACATGACACAGTCATAAGACAATACATAAATACATGAGTGTGGCTATTTACTGAATAGATAATGGGCCATATTTGACCTCTGGGCTGTAGTCAGCTGTTTTCTGCTCCATAGCAAGAGACATCTAAGTAATGAGAATCTATTGTTCTAATTCATGTCTGTACATTAATAATAGCAGTTATATGTTAGACTTTAATGTTTAGTTTCTAGTCATAGTAAAATTAAGTTTCTCTAATTTTTATAATGGACTTTTACTATAGGCTAGATAATTTTTATGAAGGATTTTTACCATAGGCTAGATAGTAGAGATTACAGTGTTCTTTATTATGGAGCAAAATAAAAAAAACATATATACCACACAAATAGTATATTTACATTTGTGTTGTTTCCTAGGAAGAAAACTGGGTTAGTGATATTGAAAATAATGCTGGTAGGGATTCTGATTTATACTGAGTGGTTTAGGAACATTCTTCCTTTTGCTCTCTAACAGTTAGGAATTAAAGTATGGCAAAGTGGGGCCCTACCTGAGATGGAGTTCAGGATCGAGAATGGACTAATAAATTTGAATATATTTCTAAAAGAATAATATATTTTCTGAATAGATAAATGTGATACAATTCAAAAGGCACAAAAATATAGCATAAAAATTAATTTTCTTTCAACATACCCCCATACTATGCAGTTTTTCCCCCTAGACGCAATACTATTACCATTTTTTTCATTCATTATATGAGTGAATTTAGCTTCTAGAAGATACAACTTGAAAAAGAGATACACTGCTTTCCTGCCTTTATTATACATTCATACATCAGCATATATAAGCTTACTAGTACATTTACTAGTTAATGGGTATTTTATATATTTCTAATGGTTTGTTATTTTACAGAGCTACAGAGAAAATACTCCAGCTTCAAACTTTGCATGAAATATCTGTGTTTGGAAGCTATAGTCCAAGGGTTGATTAGTTGCTGTATATCTTGTTAACAAAGGCACTAGCTGCTATTTTGTTTTGGACTATCTCATCAAAGAGGTCTGTATGGCAAATAACCATGGCAGAGAGAGAAGGTATCTCTTTCTGGAAGGAAAGCATGTTTAGTTATTTGTTAGCATAAAAATTCAGATTCCTAAGCTTATGGTTCCTCAGCTGTGTTACAAATCCTTAATGCAGACAACATCCGTCTTGCCCCCTCCCTGTCATCTTTGTGGGACTTAAAGGGCGAAGAGAACCAACAAAAACATATAGCTCAGGATGCTTACTATCCCATAAGTGATAAAGTTCATTTCTGGCTCAGGAGTCTCCAGTCTTCTGCCAACATCTGTGAAACTCTGACAGGCTAATTGTTACTTCTAAAGTAGGAGAAAATCTCAGACTCTTCATAGTTCATAATAATCTGTAGGATAATTTCCTATTGGAATAGTGGTGCCAAAGTTTGTATGGACTATAAATACATTTTAATAATTATATTAATATTAACATATATGAGAGCACTTGTTTCTCTTTCTCTAATCTCACTAACAAATTGTTACCCATCTTTTGATACTTGGCAATTTGCTAAATGAAAATGCTATCTTAGCATATTTTTAATTTTAATATCACTGCATTTTTATTTTAATTTTACTATCTCAGTGTATTCATATTTCACAGTGAAGCCATCTAAATATTAATCCAAGTACTTAGTAGCTGTATATATATACTTTTCTATGAAATTGTCTATTTTTATCTTCCTGAGTTTTTCTAATTTTTTAACTGATTATACAGAGCTATTTAAGTATTAAGAAGTTAGGCTACTGTGTATCACACTTGTTATACATATTTCCCTCCAATTTTCATTTATCTCTTTACTTAAAGACTTTCTTCTGAATAGAAATTTTAATATATTTTAAGTACACAAATTAATCCTTTTTAGGGCTCCTGGGTTTATGTATTATTAAGCCTTTCTTGGTCAGAGATTTTCTAAAAAAACAAGTTTTGCTGTTCTTGGTACTTCTCTGCTTTGTACTTTGTGCATTTAGATTATGACTCATCTATGGTTTATTTTCAAACAAGAATTGATATATAGATCCATCTTATTTCTTTTTCTGAATTAGGATATTTTTGAAACAATGAATACCATGTTAGAAATCCTAATTGAGATTTGGAAAAACAGAAAAAAGGAATTTCCTCGAGAATAACTTAATCACACACTTGAGATAAACTATTAGCTGAATTTACTAAACCGTTAAATTAAACATTTCAACTAATTACCATCATACTATTGAATTGTAAGATTTGCTCTGACCAGGAGGCCTTCTTCACAGAGGGAGGAGATGGAGACATATTTTCTAGTGAGGCCATTTTTCAGGACTGGTATTTTGATCATCTTCTCCATCCCTCTCTCCCACTCTCCCTCTTCCTTCTTCATGAATATGGCAAATATCTCTCAAAGATCAATTATTACTATTTATTACAGTGATGTGGTTATTTTATGAACTTACTTTTTTTTTTTTTAATCTCTGAGATTCCTTCTTTGTTTTGCCCTCTTTGGTATTTCACTACATTCTCTTGCACCTTGTCTCTTTTCTTTATTGTATGTTTTACACATGTTTACACTATGCAGAGCCTTTTATTGCTGCTGCTTTTCAGACAACCTTTCTTCTCTTCTACTTTCTGGGCTTTTCTTACACTCCTGGTTCATTCCCTAAATAAATATTTATTTCCCTAAAACTTGCTAGGTTATTTCCTCAGAAAAAGGACTGCAAGTAATCTTAAGCTTTATTCTCCTTTTTTTAATGGGTTAACTATATTGTTTGTTTGTGTTTAATAGCTGTAACTCACCTGCCCTCAGCCATTTACAATCATATTTATTTTGTAAACATGGAGAAGACTGAAATTTTTGGCAAAAAGGAAACTGCTTCTGTAGTTTTATAAGTCATTTTCTTTTTTCATTTCTCTCCATATTGTACAGTCTAATTAAGTGATTTATATGTTATGGTTACTTTTATTTTTCTTTCCTCATAAATGCAGTATAAGTTTAAGCTCAAGATATTATTACCTCTAACACTTTTCCATCATTCTGCTCACTTTTTTCTGAGCTATGTCTCTATAACAGTGCTTTTATTCATAACTTTAACTTATATACTTATATACTGTTCAAATGTGTAGCCTTTATTTCAAGACAGTAGGCATTCTCTCTTTCCTTACTAGCAGTCCAGTGATCCCGTCCCTAATCTACCTCATTCATCTGCTCATGTCAAATTAGCCATTGTCCCTCATTATTATTGACTCTGATGATAATCAAAATATAAAATTTCATTTTGTTAAAGCTTATTTCTGTATTTCCTTCCAGTTATTTCATTCACTACGAATCTATTGGGCTATGTAGAAAACCAAATAAATAAGCAGTGAGAATAATTGCCAGTACACATCTGTCAAGTGAGTAACCCTTGGCTCCATGGAATTGTACTGTCACCATCAGAAAACAACAGTTTGACCAGATCTTTTGGTTTTGACTCTTTAATCTGGAGCCCAGTGTTCACCATCAGGGCCCCCTGACCATGTGTGCAAGCATATGGTACACAATAGCATCACCATACTTCATACACGATGAGAAAATATTGGCAGAGGATATTATTAAATGATTTTATCTTTTGTTTAAAAAGCAGATAAAACATGTTATACAAGTTTACAATTGACGGAATAGTTATCTTGAGGATGATTGTATTTTCCAAATAAGCACAAGGCTCCATACAATGGTTATCTTGGGCAAGGTGAGTGGACATGTGCACAAACTCACCAAAGTTCATTCCTGTGTATCATGCAGGTGTTCCTATCACCACATCAGTATCTCAAGGCTTTATGCCTGATGAAGCCTCTGGGGGTAGGAGAGGCAAGTGGAACCCATATTCCAAGGAGTGGGTAGGTGTGAGAAGTCTCTGAGTGCCCAGGGCCAGTTCATGGTCAACTGGCAGAGATGCCTTTTAAATGACCTTTCCCAACAATGACTTCTCTCTCTCTCCCTCCCTCCCTCTCCTTCTCCCTCTCCCTTTCCCTTTCCCTCTCTCTCTAATGATGCCCGGTATATGGAGCTTGAGGATACTCAACCTTGGCAGTATCAACAATTTGGTCCAGATAATTATTTTGGTGGTGTGGTATCTGTGCATTATAGGATGTTTAACAGCATCCCTAGATGCCAGTACATCCGTGGTACATGGCAACCAAAAGTATCTCCAGGCAGGCCCAAGTATCCACTGTGGAACAAAACTGCCCCCACCGCCCCCCCCTCCCAGACCGCTGATGAGGAAGATGGGTATGAGGCCCTTACCTGGGTACTACTCATACTTCGTTGCTTCTATGTAGCTATAATGTTTCTCCTACTTCAGATACATTCTGCCCTCCAATGTCCTTTTTTTTTTCATCAATACTAGCCACTAATAATGTGGCAATGAAATTGTTCAGTCATCAGGAAAAATATATATTGGTTTGATATTTTCAAAGCAGAGTTAAAAAAATAACTACCCATTTTCTCTCTCTGAAACTTACTATTTTCTTAAGAAAATCCCAGCATGGCTACTAACTTTCTTCAAAATTTATTGCTATTTGACCCTTTTGCACCATTTCAAGGCTTTGAACTTTCAAAACTTCTCATTTGGCTATTAATGGTTTAATATACCTGAAGGAGATCCTCTCTAATCTCCAAACTCCCTACTCCATGTTTGAAGTTTTAGTACCTTCCTTGTCATAGAAGAACTAACTTTTCATAGCTAATTTCCACTTGCTTGCTTGATTCTGCTTTATGTCTGGTACAGTACTTCCTTGTGTCCTTTGCTCATGTGGCAAGATGTGCCTAGAATGGGCTTGTGGCTGACTGTGGTGATTCTGCTGAGTCAGCCTTGGTCCTGGGGAAGCAGGGAAAGTTTACTTATCTCCTACCTAAATTGTTGAATTTACTGGCATTGAGATACTGATTATCTTCCCTTATTCCTTTAATATCTGTAGAATCTGTGGTGATGCCATTCTTCCTATTGCTGGTACTACTAAGCAGTATTATCTCCCGTTTTCCATGATTATTCTGACTGGAGAGTTATTAATTTTGTGGATCTTTCAAAGAGCTGGATTTTGGTTTTATTGATTTTTCTATATACTCTTCTGATTTCTATTTTATTGTTTTCTCATTTAATCTTCATTAATTTTTGGGGGGGAGATGATGTTTCTTTTTTTTTAGTTTTTTAAGTTAGAAATCAGTATTTTCTGGGGCACCTGGGTGGCTCAGATGGTTGAGCCTCGAACTTCGGCTCAGGTCATGATCTCACGGTTTGTGAGTTCGAGCCCCGCGTCAGGCTCTGTGGTGACAGCTCCAAGCCTGCAGCCTGCTTTGGATTCTGTCTCCGCCTCTCTGCCCCTCCCCTGATCACACTCTCTTTCTCTCTCTCTCTCTCAAATATAAAAAATAAAACATAAAAAAAAAAGAAAGCAGTATTTTCTGAGAACATTCTTTTATTCTCCTACCACAGGTGGTTACTCTTATCAGTTTTCTTCTAAAAACTGTTTTACCTATATTGCATATAATTTAATATGCTCTGTTTTTATTTTCATTCAAATTATTTTCATTTCTTCTTTGATGGATTTCTTCTTTATATGAAAGTATACTATTTAATTTTGACATATTTGGGGATTATGTAAATATCTTTTTAATTATCAATTTCTAGTTGAATTCTGTAGTAGTCAGTGTATATACTTTATCGTTTTTCAAATCCTTTTAAATTTATTACCCAGGACTGAGGCAAGACTTCTGGAACTAAGTTTAGTGCCTCCTAAATTATGAGGTTTTCCACTATGGCTGGAAAACATAGACATTCTTCCTAACTTGTGAGATTGCCAGTGTTCTCTCTTTGTGTAATTCCGGTACTCTGCCTTGTAAACTCTAGGTATCTTGGTCTTCACAAACACTCAGCTTCATCTCTTCTATTGTATATAGACAATCAGAGTTAGAAAGAACAGAAGATTATTGAATAACTCTAGTGTCTCAACTTCCTTACCCATCCTGGTATCATGGCCTGAGAACTCCAAGTAGTACAAACTGGTACAATTGTATGGCTAAGTTCTTTTGCTTTTTGGTCTTCAGAGATTACAGTGTTCTGTTTCTTGCTGTCCAGTATCTTCAAAATAATCNGTTGCTATGGCCAGATTTCATTCTTTCTCATTGCCATGTAGTATTCCATCTTATAGATAAACCACACCTTCTTGATCCATTCGTCCGTTGATGGACACTTAGGCTCTTTCCATGTTTTGGCTATTGTTGAGAGTGCTGCTATGAACATGAGGTATATATGCCTGTATGCATCAGCACTCCTGTATCCCTTGGGTAAATTCCTAGCAGTGCTATTGCTGGGTCATAGGGGAGTTCTATTGTTAATTTTTTGAGGAACCTCCACACCGTTTTCCAGAGGGGCTGCACCAGTTTGCATTCCCACCAACAGTGTAGGAGGGTGCCTGTTTTTCCACATCCTTGCCAGCATCTAGAGTCCTCTGGTTTGCTCATTTTAGCCATGCTGACAGGCGTGAGGTGGTATCTCAGTGTGGTTTTGACCTGTATTTCCCTGATGAGAAGGGATGCTGAGCATCATTTCATGTGTCTGTTGGTCATCTGGATGTCCTCTTTGGAGAAGTGTCTGTTCATGTCTTCAACCCATTTCTCATGGGATTGTTTGTTTTTTGGATGTGCAGTTTGGTGAGTTCCTTATGGACTTTGGATACTAGCCCTTTATCTGATATGTCATTTGCAACTATCTTTTCCCATTCTGTCAGTTGCCTATTAGTTTTATGGATTGTTTCCATTGCCATGCAGAAGCTTTTGATCTTGATGAGGTGCCAATAGGTCATTTTTGCTCTTGATTCCCTTGCTATTGGAGATGTGACAAGTAAGAAATTGCTGCGGATGAGGTCACAGAGGTTGTTTCCTGCTTTCTTCTCCAGGGTTTTGATGGTTTCCTGTCTCACATTCAGGTTATTTATCCATTTTGAGTTTATTTTTGTGTATGGTGTGAGAAAATGATCTAGTCTCATTCTTCTGCAAGTGGCTGTCCAGTTCTCCCAGCACCATCTGTTAAAGAGGCTGTCTTTTTCCTTTGGAAACTCTTTCCCACATTGTCAAATATTAGTTGGCTGTACTTTTTGGGTCCAATTCTGTGTTCTCTATTCTATTCCATTGGTCTATGTGTCTGTTTTTGTGCCAATACAATAGTGTCTTGATGATGACAGCTTTGTAGTAGAGGCTAAAGTCTGGGATGGTGATGTCTCCCGTTTTGGTTTTCTTCTTCAATATTACTTTGGCAATTTGGGGTCTTTTGTAGTTCCATACAAAGATTGCTTTGGGCAGTAATGACATTTTTTTAAATGTTTTATTTATTTCTAGGAGACAGAGAGAGACAGCATGAGCAGGGGAGGGTCAGAGAGAGAGGGAGTCACAGACTGAAACAGGCTCCAGACTCTGAGCTGGCAGTCAGCACAGAGCCCGACGCGGGGCTCGAACCCATGAACCGTGAGATCATGATCCAAGCGAAAGTTGGACGCCCAACCGACCAAGCCACCCAGGCGCCCCAGTAATGACATTTTAACAATATTTATTCTTCCAATCCAGGAGCATGGAATGTTTTTCCATTTCTTTGTGTCTCCTTCAATTTCCTTCATAAGTTTTCTATAGTTTTCATCATACAGATCTCCTTTATCTTTGGTTAGGTTTATTCCTAGGTATTTTATGTTTTTTTGTGCAATTGTGAATGGGATCCGTTTCTTGATTTCTCTTTCTGTTGCTTCATTATTGGTATATAGAAATGCAACCGATTACTGTACATTGATTTTGTACCCTGCAACTTTGCTGAATTCATGGATCTGTTCTATCTAGTAGGCTTCTGGTTGAGTCTGTCAGGTTTTCTATGTAGAGTATCACGTTGTCTGCGAAAAGTGAAAGTGTGACTTCTTCTTTGCCAATTCTGATGCCTTTTATTTCCTGTTGTTGTCTGATTGCTGATGCCAAGACTTCCAGCACTATGTTAAACAACAGTGGTGAGAGCAGACATCCCTGTCGTGTTCCTGATTTGGGGAGGAAAGCTCCCCATTTATCCTCATTGAGGATGATGTTAGCTGAGGGCTTCTCATAGATGGCTTTTTGATGTTTAAGTATGTTCCTTCTATCCCTGCTTTCTCGAGGGTCTTTCTGAAGAATGATGCTCTATTTTGTCAAATGCATTTTCTGCATCTATCGATAGGATCATATGGCTTTTATATTTTCTTTTGTTGATGTGACGTATCACATTGATTGATTTGCGAATATTGACCAGCCCTGTAACCCAGGAATGAATCCCACTTGATCTTGGTGGACTATTCTTTTTATGTGCTGTTGGATTCGATTTGCAAGTATCTTGTTGAGGATTTTTGCATCCTTATTCATCAAGGATATTGGCCTGTAGGTCTCGTTTTTTGCTGGGTTTCTGTCTGGCTTGGGAATCAAAGTGATGCTGGTTTCATAAAAGGAGTCCGGAAGTTTTCCTTTGATTTCTATTTTTTGGAAGAGCTTGAGAAGAATGGGTATTAATTCTGTTTTAAATGTCTGGTAGGATTCCCTAGGGAAGCCATCTGGCTCTGGGCTCTTATTTGTTGGAAGATTTTTAATAACTGACTCAATTTCCTCACTAGTTATGGGTCTGTTCAGGTTTTCTATTTCTTCTCGTGTGAATTTTGGTAGTGAGTGTGTGTTTAGGAATTTGTCATTTCTTCTAAGTTGTCCAATTTGTTGGCATATAATTTTTCATAATATTCCCTCATAATTTCTTGCATTTTGGAGGAGTTGGTTGTAATAAGTCCATTTGCATTCATGATTGTGTGCATTTGAGTGCTCTCTCTTTTCTTTTTGAGAAGCCTGGCTAGACGTTTGTCAATTTTGTTTATGTTTTCAAAAAACCAACTCTTGGTTTCATTGATCTGTCCAACTGTATCTTTGGTTTCTATATTGTTTATTTCTGCCCTGACTTTTGTTATTTCTCTTCTACACAGTTTAAGGTGCTCATGTTGCTCTCCCTCTAGTTCCTTTAGGTGTGCTGTTACATTTTGCACTTGTGCTTTTTCTAATTTCTTGAAATAGGCCTGGGGTGCAGTATACTTTCCTCTTAGGACTGCCTTTCCTGCATCCCATAGAGTTTGGATTATTGTATTTTCATTTGTTTCCTTTTTTTTTTTAAGTTTCTTCTGTAATTGCCTAATTGGCCCATCCATTCTTTAGTAGGATGTTCTATAACCTCCATGTTTTTATAGGTTTTCCATACTTCTTCCTGTGATTGATTTCAAGTTTCATAGCATTGTGATCTCAAAGTGTGCATGGTATGATCTCAATTCATTTATATTTATTGAGGGCTGTTTTAAGTCCCAGTATGTGACCTACCTTGGAGAATGTGCCATGTGCACTTGAGAAGAAAGTGAATTCCATGGCCTCAGGATGTAGAGTTCTAAATATATCTGTCAAATCCATCTGGTCCAATGTGTCATTTGAGTCCATTGTGTTTTTAGTGATTTTCTGTCTAGTTGATGTATCCATTGCTATAAAGTGGAATATTAAAGTCCCCTGCTATTAGCACATTCTTATCCATAAGATTGTAGTTTGTGATTAATTGTTTTATATATGTAGGTGCTCCCATATTCGGTGCATAGACATTTATAATTGGTAGCTCTTCCTTATGGATAGACACTTTAATTATTATATAATGCCCATCTTCATCCCTTGTTACTATCTTTACTTTAAAGTCCAGCTTGTCTAATATAAGTATAGCTATTCCAGCTTTCTTTTGACTTCCAGTAGCATGATATACATTTCTCCATCCCCTTCCTTTCAATCTGAAGATATCCTCCTGTCTAAAATGAGTTTCTTGCAGACACCAAATAGATGGATTTTGTTTTTTATCTAATCTGCTACCCTATGTCTTTTGATTGGAGCATTTAGTCCATTTATATTCAGTGTTATTATTGAAAAATATGGGTTTAGAGTCATCGTGTCCTTTGTGGGATTTATATTTGTGGTGGTGTCTCTGGTTTCTTGCTTTCCTTGCAACATTTCCCTCATAGAGTTCCCCTCAGGATTCCTTGTAGAGCTGGTTTAGTGGTGATGAATTCTTTCAATTTTTATTTGGAAAGATTTTTATCTCTCCTCCTATTCTGAATGACAGGCTTGCTGGATAGAGGATTCCTGGCTACATATTTTTCCTGTTCATCACATTGAAGATTTCCTGCCATTCCTTTCTGGCCTGCCAAGTTTCAGTAGATAGGTCTGTCACCACTCTTATAGGTTTACCTTTGTATGTTAGGGCCATTTTATCCCTAGCTCCTTCAGAATTCTCTCTTTGTCCTTATATTTTGCCAGTGTCACTATGATAATGTCGTGCAGAAGATCGATTCAAGTTACATCTGAGGGGAGTTCTCTGTGCCTCTTGGATTTCAACGTCTATTTCCTTCCCCAGATAGGGGAAGTTCTGTGCTATAATTTGTACAAGGACTCCTTCAGTGCCTTTCTTTCTCTCTTCCTCTTATGGAATTTCTGATACAGATTTTGTTCCATTTGATTGTATCTCTGAGCTCTTGAACTCTCCTTTTGTGTCCCTGTATCAGTTTATGTCTCTTTTTCTCAGATGCTTCTTTTTCTATAATTGTGTCTTCTAAATCACTTATTTTCATTTCTGCCTCTTCAATCCGTGCATTGGACGCCTCCATTTTGTTTTGCATCTCATTTATAGTATTTTCTAAGTCATCACAACTGTTTTTAAGCTCCATAGTCTTTGTAGCAATAGTTTTTCTGTTGTCTTCCATGCCTTTTTCAAGCCCAGCAGTTAATTTTATGACTCTTGTTCTAAATTCTTGTTCACTTATGTTGCTTATATCTGTTTTGAGCAGTTCTTTAGCTGTCAATTCTTACTGGAATTTCTTTGTAGCAGAGTTCTTCTGTTTCATCCTTTTGGTTAGCTTTCTATCTCTTGTTAGTTTTAAAAGCTCGTTATGCACTTTGCACCAGTGAGTGCTGCTGTCCCAAGGTAGGCTCTTTGACTGTCCAGAGCCTGTCCATTCAGAAAGTGTTCTGTGAGTAGTTATCTATTGGTCTCTCTTGTTGAGACCTTGTTTATTTAATTTTTCTTCTCATAGTGGTATTTGAGACTCCACCATGTGTACTTTGGCTTGTTTCTTGAGGTAGCCCTAAGGGGGAAAAAAAAAACAGATAGACAAACACACAGGTAACAAAGGCACAAAAACGCACAAACAAATCCAACAAACACACAAACCGAAAGGGAAAAGGAAAAAGAAAAAAAGGAAGGGACACAATAAAAAAAAAGAATAGAGGCAGGAGGGAAGATGAATAATAAAAACAAAAAAAAATGTATAAAAAAGAAAAGGAAAAAGAACAAACCCAATAGACAAAGGACAGTTTAAAGCACAGAACCAGAATTCTCAGCTACAAATAAATAGCCAGGAGTATGCAGTGCTGATGGAAGAGCGTATACAAAGAGAAATGACAGGATGGGGAGAAAGTGAAAATGGAAATGAAATGAGCAGGCAGAAAGTCTAAGAGGCTTAATTCAGAGAGAGAAGGAGAGGAGGTGAAAGAAATGATGATAATGTTACTCAGAGAAACTATATAGTCTGCTTACTCCAGAGAGAAAGAGATAAAAAGGTAGTGGTGGAGGTGTAGAATTTACATCTAGGAAATGGGTTAAATGCGACTATTAAGCAAGCCAGTGACAAGAATTAATCAGGGCAGTAAAAAAAAAAAAGCAACTCTCAGACGGGGATGGCTGTAGTTTGGTCCAGTGTATCTCACGGGGGTCCTGCCTTGGTGGTTGTGGGGAGAAAAGTGACGGCGCCCCAGTCCCTTCTGGAACCAAGCATTGCAACTCACCCTTTTCGGTGTGATCTCCCTGTGCCGGGGGCGTCATCAAGGTGGGCTGTGCTCTATATCCCAAGCCAGGCCTCGTTTCCAGATCTTAGTCTGGGTGCCCCATTTATATTGCCCAAAATATAAAGTCGCAGGCAGGTCCCTCAGAGCAGTTTCAAGCCTCTTGCCTCTCCACTGGGGATTGAGCTGGAAGCCTCTCCTTGTGTCCCCTTCAGGTAGAGCTGGCAAGTGAGGAGCAGTTTCCCTGGGGGTCGCCTGGGAAGAGTGCGTCCCGCCTAGGGTCAGCTGGAGAGCAGGAAACTGGATCCCACTGTGTCCCAAGCAGAGGTTTTGCTCTTCTCCAGCGACAGGGACAGTGTCTTCAGCAGTTTCAGCCACTCTTCCTCCCCCACCCCCAGACTCACCAGGCTCCCCGCAAAGGGGGATCCCCCCTTCCCTCTGTGTTCTCGGTCCTGGCTCGGTTTTAACTTCCCCAGTTCACACTCACGCTATAAGGTTTTCTCAGCAGACTCTGTCTCCTTTTTCTCCCAAACTCCTGGATTCTGTAAGGGTTCCTATGGCTTCAGGCCTCTCTGTTTGAGAGATGGGGGTGAGTGCAATGTATGGAGTTCCCTACTTCTCCATCATCTTGCCTCCTTTCCCTATCTTCAAAATAATCTTAAAATACATTTTGTCTAACATTGTTGTTTGTTTCAGGATGGAGAGTCCCTGTCCAGGTTCTGTTACTCCATCTTGATTGAAAGACATGAAAGCATTTTTAATGCTTTCTGTCATATCTATATGACAGAATGCTACATGGCAATGAGAAAGAATGAAATCTTGCCATGTGTAGCAACATGGATGGACCTTGAGGGTGTTATGCTGAGCGAAATAAGTCAGGCAGAGAAGGACAAATATCATATGTTTGCACGTATAGGAGGATTAGGAGGAACTTGACGGAGGAACAAGGGGGAGAAGAAGGGCAGAAATGGTGGGGGAAAGGGAGAGAGGCAAACCATGAGAGACTCTTGAATGCTGACAAAAACTGAGGACTGATGGATGTGGAGGGGAGCGGGGGGATAGGCATGGAGGAGGGCACTTGTGGGGATGAGCACTGAGTGTTATGTGGAAACTATTTGACAATAAACAATTTGTAAAAAAAAATAAAATAAAAGGCAAACAGATTAATTTTTTTAAAAAAAGAAAGACATCAAAGCATTTTTAAATTTACAAATATAGAAAGTGTTCCATTTTTAACTGTATATTTCATTTTGACCCTAAAGTCATCAATGCTAGTGTTAATTATTTGAAAGACTCATATGCCTTCTTCGAATAAATCAAGTTTCTCATCCCTTTGTCTAGATTTTTCTATCTGTTTTTATGAATCTAATTCTTTAGAGTTTAAATCATCCCCTGTATCTTTTGTGAAACACCTATCAATAAGTATGTATTAAAATAATATGCTTGTGTTAAGTTGTAGTAGACATCTATGGGCATGTCTACTTCATTAGTTTTCTTTTCAAATATCACTTCTGTAACTTGCAAAAGTGTGGCTGTTTTTACAAGATCTCCCACAACTATGTTTGACTAAACCAATGGTATTTGACTCAAAAACAGCAACATTGATTATATCTCAGGAATTTGGATTTTTGGGTTCACTAGTAGTCAATTATTCATCTTATGGGTGGACTGTAGTCAGACAGGCAACCACAACAGTTCAGAATGTTAGTGTGGAGACAGAAAGATGTATGTGAGAGTGGGGGAAGAGAAGAGAATATAATGGACTAGAACAGAAGACAAAGAAAGGATGGAGAGGAAAGAAGGAGGGACAAAGAGTCCACAGAGGGTATTAAATAGTTACACAAAGAGTATTAGAGATTTGAGGGATGCCTTTATCTTGGTTCTCACACATTCCTTGGTTTCCTTGAAACATCCTGCAACCTTCCTAAAATGTTTTCCTCTCTTACTTTAGGTCAGTCCTATTACCCATAGCCAGTGAGTCCTCCCTAATATAGGGATTTAAATTAATTATTAAAACTTTCACTGAATTCAGGAAAGCCATTATCTGGAAGGTATGGAGATAGTGCCAAGATACAGACTATATGTAGACAGTTGAAAGTAGACAGTATCTAAGAAAGGTTTGGAAGATAATAAGCTCCTTGAAATTTAAGAAAGATTTCCCTATGTCAGGAGGATAAAGAAGATCATTCCAGAAGCAGGAAATATCATGAATACGGACATGGAGTTAAAATACAGCAGGAGAGGAAGAGGCAGTGTTTAACAGGTTTAATTGGAATATATATATTGTGGGTGAACTTGTGTATTTTGTGAGATACAAAGGAAGCATTCAGATTTCAGATTTTGGTGTTAGACTTGATGTGATGGGCATTTCTAGGAGTGGCACATTTCTCCCCCACTTGTTTTTAAACAATGACATGGTGAAGTGTGCTTCTAGGATGTTTAGTCTGGTAAGAAAGCACTGGATTGATTAAAGAGCCTAGAGCCCAGATGGAATAGGAGACTGTATCAATTTAGAGACATTTAGTTTTAAGTCACAGAAAAACCTAACTGCAGTGGCTTAATGAAATGTAAGAGAAAGAGAGAGAGAAACAATTCATCAGATTGTAAAACTAAAACATCCATGGATAGGACTGATTTCTGAAAATAACTGTGTTAGGGGCTCACGTGATGTCATTAGAACTAAATTTTCTCTGGTATGTATCTCCCCTGTGCTGGCCTACATCAAGAGCTCCACATAGTCATATCTGTCAGTTCCATACTTTACTGTCTTGGTGGAAAGATGCCTAAAGAATCCCTAGCATCAATTTTCTAAAGTTCATGTCTAGCAATAAAAATGGATACCTTGCTAGACTCACTTCCAAATTCATAGGCTTTATTCTGATTGGCCAGTGTAGGTCAGGGACTCATCCCAGAGCATTCACTGTTGCTTTTGATTGTTCACATCTGGGTCCTGTGAAAATAAGATAGAAGAGTCGAGTGTTTAACTTTCATTTGTTGCTCATTGCTAGTTTATCCCAAGGCCTCTTTTCATACATGACTTTATGTTTGTGATGAGAGAAAGCAATACCATTTGTAAGATGAAAATAATAATTTACTGAATTTTCAGTCTCAAAAATATATTTAAGAGACATAATTTCAGGTTTAAGATTTTTAGTATAGTTTTATTATCAAGTATTCCAGAACATATTGCATGTGACAGATTTCTTCTTACTGTGAACTTTCACAACATACATAACCTCTTGAAATCAGGAGTTTATAATGGAAATGCTGATGTTCCTTTAACTCTGTCAAAGTGAACTGTGCTGCTGTGATAAGGGGAAAATGCATGTTTGCCTTTGGATAACTCATCATCTTTCCAAATCATGATTAGTTGGTGGCAGGACAATATAACACCAAATCATATGCAAAGATAGCCGGATTTGAAATATGAATCTTTTGCCAGTGTAAGAGATGAAGATGACAGTTGTAATCTCTTCAGATTCATAATTTACTAAGTTGTAGGCAGGTTAGCAGTGATTGAACATCCCTGGGAAGAGTGTTAGCAATTTTAAGATCATTTTATTGCATTACGCAAATGTGAAGTTTGAAAGTTTTAGGATGTCCTTATCTCTACCTTAAGCAACTCTTGGGGACACGCTTACCTCTAGAAATGAAATGTATATATACAAGGACATGTGTATTGCTGTAGCTTATCATCTTGTGTATTACATATTACGCAGTGGATTGTTTATGATATGAAAAATATTGTCTTTTTGTGAGGACATAAAACACTACAGAAAGAAGTGTGGAAAATAACTATAGGTTTTGCTATCAAATAATGAAATTAAATTTATTATCTCCTCTGTAGTCAACAAAGAACATTTTGAGATGATGTTATTCACGGTACAGTAGGGGGCTGAAAGGCTGAACTCACTCCCTATAACAACTAAGATTTGTTGTGGTCTATAGCAAGGGATGTTTTCCATTCGTAGCCATCAAATAACAGCACATGAAGACAGCTGAACAATATAAATGAAGAGATTCTCAATGATGGCTTTGCTTAGCCTTCTGCTATATTGTCAGCTAGATAAAGTATTGTCAAATTGATGTGGCTTAGAACATGGCAGAAAGAGTATCCTTGGAAATATCAAGGGATATTTCCTTTTACCTCAGATTCTTTCTCTTTTACCATGTACCTTATTCTCATGCAACTATACTTAATTTATATAATATATAATGTTATACATCATATACATAACTCTCTTTTACCATATACCTTATTCTTATGCAACTATAAATAACTTGTATAAGTTATATATAATACATAATATTATAGAAATTATAGTAGAATATATATACATACATACAGTATGTAGTATTATATACTATATATTATAATATAGTATTATACATACTATATCTTATAATATTATATAATATTATTTATTCAGTTTATTTAAACTTAAAAACACAANTCTCTTACCCCTGAACCCTCAACTCTGTGAAGTACTAACCTGACCTCTGTATTTACTAACTTGTGGGTTTTTTTAATTTTTAAATTTTTATTTTTTTAAAATTTGGCTTCTAAGGGATCATACAGTATTTGTCTTTCTCTGCTTTTTGTTTTTTGTTTTTGTTTTTGTTATTTTACATTGATACCTCTCTTTCTTTCTATATTTCTGACTCTCTCGCAACTATAATTCTTAAGTGTGATTTTGTGATGAATCAGAGTTTAGCACTCTTAGCTTATATCACTCTGAAAGCTTACATGAAAGATTTACCACTGCTAAAAGATAAACTAAGGCATGAATTGTGTGGGTGGTTCTGTTAGTTAAGTGTCCCACTCTTGATTTCACCTCAGTTCTCAATCTCATGGGTCGTGAGATCATTCCTGGTGTCTATACTATCTGTCCAGAGCCTGCTTGGGATTTTCTCCCCTATGTCACACTTGCATGCTTGTGCGTGCTCTCTCTCTCTCTCAAGATAAATAAACATTGTTAAAAAAAGATAAACTAAGACATGTTAAATTTTTAAAGAACTTATTTGGGCAAAAATCTATTTGCAAAGGGCCATGCCAAACTGGAAATGATTAAGAGCTCTCCATGGACAGCTGCTCTGGGAGAGATTGTTATACAGAGAAGATAGAAGTAAAGTAAGGAAATTATTGGTTGGCAATAGTTTAAAGCCTAATTGACTGTAATTGGTTGTCTTTAGGTTTCAATTTTATGACCTGGAGGCATTTATAGGCTTAGATTTTGTTTATTTGTTTGTTTGTTTTTTATGTAAGCCATCACAGCATTAGAGCTACTGATCTAATGGCTTCCTTGTTTAATGAATTTAACACCACTCATTGGGGAGACTTCCTCTCCAAACCTCCATTGTTCTATAACTATAGTCCCTAGGTGTCTGGAGGAATATAACTATAGAAGATAAAGATAAATTGGTTTAGAAATTTAGAAAGTGGTAATACCCTCATGACTTTACTTCATCTCATGGAAATCAAGCCAATATCTAGCATTATGTCTGACCCAACAATAGAAATTTTCACAAATATGTCTGTGATTCACACATGATGATTTGTATTAGACTGGTTCCTTCTTTGCTAACATGTCATGAACAGAGATTAGGAGACATTACATAGATTAAAGAACAAGTTTTATAAGAGACACTTAACAAGGCAAGAGTCTACAAAAAGAAGTGCTTGTGGCTCCTCAGTCTTTCCTTATCTGAAAGATTAGCTATGTGATTGTTCAAAACTACTTTAGCCAGAGTCACGTGATTATTGTTGGATTTCTACTGTTTTGGTTGTGGAATTTGCAACCTCTCATAATGTTCTGAAGAGATTTCTGATCATGCATTCATTGACAATTATTTTGACCCAGGAGAGAAAATCTCTCCCTATGGAGGCAAATCTGGAGTCATGTATGCTTTGGGGAAGTTCCCATTTAAGGCCATAATGGAGGTTTAATGGAGAAGACCAATAGGAGTCTTCTGATTTGTCGTGGATCGTAACAGGGACAGTTAAACATCCCAAAAAGCATTGACTTACAATTCAACAGCTATCTAAACATTCACATGTCCTATTGAAAATACAGATCACTGTGGATAAAAATGAAGTCAGGTGAAGCACAGAGACTCCAGCTAAGATCTGGTTATTGATAGATCCATTATCTGAAGTTTCTTGGTTGGCCTTTTCAAACCAGAGATCAGAGGAATTGAGATGACATTCTGTGAGGTACTATCTCATTTTAAAGTGGTCTTTTCCAAAAGCCTTACAATGAAGAGTTAGTCTGTTTGTATTTTCCTTGATTGAGTGCAGGGGAATAGATCATGAGAAAAATTTATTATGGGTCAGAGTAAAAAAAAAAAAAGCATCATGAAGAGATTAGAGTTTCTGGTTGTAGATAAAACAGAAATGTTACCCTTTTAACAATAGCTTGGGAAATACAGATCATAGCCTTATTGTTCTAAGCCAATGCTAGAGGAAAAGAAAGAAGAAAAGAAAGCATTTTATGTTTAAAGTGGGAAGTCTTTTTCTTAAAATTTTTTTAATGTTTATTTTTAAGTGAGAGAGAGAGAGAGCAGGGGAGGGGCAGAAAGAGGCAGAGACACAGAATCCAAAGCAGGCTCCAGGCTCTGAGCTATCAGCCCAAAGCCCAACATGGGGCTTGAACTCATGAGCCACTAGATCATGACCTCAGCTGAAGTCAGATGTTTAACCACCTGAGCCATCCAGGTGCCCCTAAATTAGGAAGTCTCAATCGTTGTTTTGGGAGGAGGCAGTCTATCTCAAAGTCAGCTACATTTCTTCTTTATAAATTTGCACAATGCCATGTGTCAGGCACAGCTTCCTTCAGCTGTGAGATAAGTACTCAAGGCTCAAGTCCCTAAAGTTTGGCTGCCATGTGAATATTGAGGAGGACCTGGTATCATCCCTTCCAGGGATATTCAAGGGGAGTCTTTGATCTTACTGATTCCAAATCAGAAAGGTGGGACAAAATTGGAAATGTTGGTTTGGAAAATCATAGATAAAGAAACTGGAATTCCAGATCCAGTCTGGTTTACAAATATGTAACACAACCTCAAAGGCAATTAATATCTACCATGAACTGAAGTGTAAACATAATTCTCTCTACACAGATACCCAATTTTTACCAAAGACTATTCCATTAAAACTAATTTGTTTGCATTAAATTTGGCCTGATTATTCACATAAGCGTAGCAAGAATAGTTACTGACCATGTAAACCCTTTCTAAGACTGCTTTGTTGGAACTTTTTGTAAGGAGTCTGAGGATGAAAACTTATAGTCTCTGAGGTTAGAAAACCAAGCCAAAGATTGATCATCAGATTTACTTGTATTACCATTTTAGTCAAAGCCTTGACAATACAGTCAGTATTTCCAATTCTGTCCTTTTACAAGGAAAGCAATAATTGATCTTCTACAAATAACTAACTATATTGCCATGAAAGAATACTCAAAAGTATTCTGGAGGGATCAGAGAGAAAAAGTAAATGTTTTCATTTTTGTTTATAAGAATATAATTTATAAAATTGCTATAAGTATTAGCTTAAGGAAAGGATGCATTAAATCTGAAAAACAAAACAAAACAAAACAAAAACAAACCAAAACCCCAAAACCAAAAAACAAAGCATCAAAGAAAACTGCAGTGTTCAAACTAAGAGTCATAAAAATAATGAACTAAGCCTTCTTAGTTCATTCAGTCCCATGTAATATTTGATTTGCTTGAATACACTTTTTCCAGTAGTTCAAGAAATTCTTATCCAGTTAATTTTTATGATATTAAAGTTATCAGAAACCTGAGCTTGCTAAAAGTCTTTTCCATGAATCTCCTTGAAGATGAATAATTTTTGCAGGAGTACCCTTATAAAAGCATCAGAATAAAACAATAATGATCTGTGAAAAGGCTTAAAGATGCTCATTGTTAAAGATCTGATGAGAGTTTATTATAATGGAATTGACGAGGAGGAAATTTGGTTATTTCTGGAACATGCAACACTTTAAGATAATAATGAGAATTATGAGTGATAACATTATGCTGGGGCATATCAAATTTCTGAGAGTTTCACAGAATTTTTAGAGCACTTATACCATATATCTACAGAAATGCAGTATAAAGAAGGCTTAGTATTTTTATGTTACAGTGCTTCCCATGTATTTAACATCAAATTAGCCTAATTAGTTTAACATCTCTGTTTTTGTAAGAAGAGAGAATCTATTTTTGGGGATGTCTCAAGACCCCTTTGGAAACCTCAAAACTAGTTCAAGGTGAAAGACTTCATTTAGCATTTCATTTGGGGAAGTTTGTCAAAAATATCAAAAGGTTTTTAAACACTTGGTTAAATAGGAGCCTGGTTAACTGTGAAACAATATGTAGTTACTCATTTAACCATAGTGACAACTGAAGACTCCATAAGAAAATATAGAAGGTTGGATGGTTCTGAGCAAAATTTAGCTCTTTTAATATGAAGAGTACTAGGTTTATAGATAATCAAACACCTGAAAAAGCCAGCAAATACAGGAAATTATTTTGATTAAAATATCACTTAAAAGCTAAAGAAAAACATTTTTTGTTTTTGTTTTGAATAGATGAATAATCTATAAAACTTGTCATTTTAGCAGATGAAAGAAAATTAAGATTGTTTTACATAAGTACAGGATTGATATTAAAGCTTATTAAAATAAGAAGACTTTACATTCATTTACCTTTAACATGCATAAAATTCCTTTCCCAAGATTCCTTTCTACAAACTTCATTACATTTAGATTTTGTCCAATTTTTTTTTCTTTTTAAACAACCAGCCTCACTTTAGAACAAAATGACATTTTCCCTCAGCAAAAATCCATCTCTGTTTTTCATACCCCCTCTTACTGAAAACACACATCCTTTTTTTTATATGGAAGTATTTCCCATATTATTTCCTAGTCTTAATTACATTTATTAGAGCTTTTTTAATTGAAGTGTAATTAACATACAGCTTTATATTAATTTTGGTGTACAATATAATGATTCAACAATTCTATACATTTCTCAGTTCTTATCAAGATGAGTATTGTCTTAATTCCCTTTATCTATTTCACCCATCCCCACCTCCCACTTCCCCTCTGGTGATCACCAGTTTATTCTCTGTATTTAAAAGTCTGATGTGTTGTTTTTGTTGTTGTTTTAATGTTTATTTATTTTGAGAGAGACAGAGAGTGAGCATGGGAAGGGAAAAAAAGAGAAAGAGAAAGAGAATCCTAAGCAGTTTCTGTGCTGTCAGTGCAGAGCCCAGTGGGAGGCTTGATCTCATGAATCTCGAGATTATGTAAAAGTCTGTTTTTCTGTCGTTGTTCTTTGTTTGTCTCTTTCTTTTTTTCTTTCTATCTTTGTATTTTTGTTTCGTTAACTTGATTGAAATAATATGGTATTTTTCTTTCACTAACTGACCTATTTCACTTAGCATTATACCCTCAGACACATCCATTTTGTTGCAAATGGCAAGATTTCTTTTGTGTGTATGTGTGTGTGTGTAGCTGAGTATATACATATATACAGTGGAATCTTACTCAACCATAAAAATACTTATGTATATGTGTGTATATACGTATATTTACACACACACACATATACAAATATATTCTTTTTCTTTTCATATTTCAATGGACATTTGGATTCCTTACATATCTTGAATGTTGTAAATAATGTTGCAATAAACATAGAGGTGCATTCATCTTTTTGGATTAGTGTTTTTATTTTCTATGAGTAAATATCCAGTAGTCGAATCAATGAATCATAATTCTTTAAGGAACTTTTCCACAGTGGCTATACCAGTTTGCATTTCTACCAAGAGTGCATAAAGATTAATTTTATTCCACATCCTCACCAATACTTGTTATTTCTTGTGGCTTTCATTTTAGCCATTCTGACAAGTATAAAGCAAATACCTCATTATGGTTTTAATTTGCATTTCTCCGATGATTAGTGATGTTGAATATCTTTTCATATGTCTGTTGGTCATCTGTATGTCTTCTTTAGAAAATGGCTATTCAAGTCCTCTGCCCATTTTTTAAATTGTACTGTTTTGGTGTAGAGCTGTATAAGCTATTTATATATTTTGTATATTCACCCCTTACCCAATATATCATTTATAAATATCTTCCACCACTCAGTAGGTAGCCATTTTGTTCTGTTGATGTTTTCCTTTGCTGTACAAAAGCTTTTATTTTGCTGTAGTCCTGATAGTTTAATTTTGCTTTTTCCCCCCTCACCTGAGGAGACATATTTAGAAAAATATTCCTACAGCTGCTGTCAAAGAAATTACTGCCTATGTTTACTTTTAAGAGTTTTATAGTTTCAGATGCCACATTTAAGCTTTTAATCCACTTTGAGTTAATTTTTGTGAATCTATAAGAAGATAATCTAGTTTCATTCTTCTGTATGTAGGTGTTCACTTTTTCCATTATCGTTTGTTGCAGAGGCTGTTTTTCCCCATTGTATATTCTTGCCTCTTTTGTCAGAGATTAATTGATAATTTAAGCATGGATTTTTTTCCTGGATTCTCTGTTCTATTCTATGTGTCTGTGTCTATCTATGTGTCCATTTGTGTGTGCCAGTACCATGCTGTTTTGATTACTAAATCTTTGTAGTATATCTTGAAATCTAGGATTTTGATACCTCTACCTTTGTTCTTTTTCAATATTTCTTTGGTTATTTGTCATCTTTGAGGTTTCTTGAAAATTTAGGAATATTTTCTCAAGATCTTTGAAATACGTTGTTGGCATTTTGATTGATACAGAGTGATTGCATTCAATCTGTAGATTGGCTTGGGTGGAAGGAGATTTTAACAATATTGTTTTTTTTCCAATATATGGGAATGGAATATTTTTCCATTTGTTTGTGTCCTGTTCAGTCCTTTCATCAGTATTTTATTCTTTCCAGAGTACAGGCCTTTCACATCTTTAGTCAAGTTTATTTCTAGGTATGCCATTATTTTTAGTATAGTTATAAGTGGAATTGTTTTCTTTATTTTTATTTCTGCTACTTCATTTTTAATGTGTAGACATGCAACAGATATCTATATGTTAATTTTGCATCCTTTGACTTTACTGAATTTATTGATCAGTGCTAGTAGTTTTTTGGTAGAGACGTTAGGGTTTTAACATATATAGTATTATGCCATCTGCAAATTGTGACAGCCTAACTTTTCATTTACCAGTAGAGATGTCCCTTTTTTATTTTTCTTGTCTCGTTGCATATAGGACTTCCAGTGCTATGTTGTATAAAAGTGGTGAGAGTAGACATGCTTGTCTTGCTCCTGATCTTAGAGGAGAAGCTCTCAGTTTTTCCCTGTTCAGTATAAAGTCAGCTGTATGGTCTTCATGAAAGTTTTTTTTTTTTTTAATGGTAATGTATGTTTCCTCTAAACCTACTTTGTTGAAGGTGTTCATCATATATGTACATTGTACTTCGTCAGATGCTTTTTCTGCATTTATTGAAATCATCATATTATTTTTATCCTTTATCTTGTTGATGTGATATATCACATTGATTGAACCATCCTTGCACTTGAGTGTGGTAAATGATTTTTTTATTTATTGTTGGATTAGGTTTGCTAATCTTTTCCTGATGATTTTTGCATGCATGTTCATCAGAGATATTGGTCTGTAGTTCTCCCTCTCTCATTTGTAATATTTATTTATTTTTGAGTGGGAGAGAGCACAGGCAGGGAGGGGCAGAGTGAGAGGGAGACAAAGGATCCAATATGGGTTCTACACTGACAGTAGAGAGCCCAGTGTCTATCTTGTACTCATGAATTGTGAGATCATGACCTGAGTCAAAATCAGATGCTTAACCAACTGAACCACCCAGGTGCCCCAAATTCTCTCTCTCTCTATTTTTCTTTGATATCTTTTTCTTGTTTTGGTATCAGGGTAAGGCTGGCCTCATACAGTGAATTTGAAAGCTTCTCTTCTGTTTTTTTGGAATAATTTGAAAATAATAGGTATCATTATTTGTTTGGGAGTTTTTGATTACTGATTCAATTTCACTGCCTGTGTTAGTTTGCTCAAATTTTCTATTTCTTCCTGATTCAGTTTTGGGAGGTTATATATTTCTAGGAATTTATCTATTTCCTCAAGGTTGTTCCAATTTGTTGGTATATAATTTTTCACAGTATTCTCTCATACTCTTTTGTATTTCTGTGTTGTTAGTTGCTATATCTCCTCCTTCATTTCTGATTTTATTTATTTGAGTCCTCTTTCTCTCTTTTTTCTTGTCCCTTCATATTGGCCTGCATTGCTCTAAACATCCCTCTAAGAACAACTTTTGCTGCATCCCAAGGATTTGGATCTTGTGTATTCATTTTTATTTGTTTGTATATCTGTTTTTAAATTTCCTATATTATTTTTAGGTTGGCCCATTCTTTTTTACTATCATGTTATTTAGCATCCATGTATTTGTATTCTTTTGAGATTTTTCTTGTGATTGATTTCTAGTTTCATATCATTGTGATCGGAAAAGATGCATGATAAGATCTCAGTCTTGTTGAATTTTGAGACTTGTTTTGTGGTCTCACATCTGATCTTTTCTGGAAAATGCTCCATGTGCTCTTGAAAAGAATATGTGTTCTCCTGTTTTAGGAGAATGTTCTGAATATATCTCTTAGGATCATTTGGTCCAGAGTGTCATTCAAAGCCACAGTTTTCTTATTGATTTTCTGTCTAGATGATGTATTCATGATATAAGTGAGATGTTAAAGTCCCCAATTATTATCATATTACACTCAATTTATTCTTTATGTTTGTTAATGGTTGCTTTATGTATTTAGGTTCTATTGTTTGGTGCTTACATATCTACAATTGTTATATCCTCTTGTTGGATTTGTTCTTTAATTATTACATAATATCCTTCTTTGTCTCTTGTTAGTCTTGATTTAAAGTGTATTTAGTTTGATTTAAGTATTGCTACTATTACTTTCTTTACACCTTCATTTGCATGATAAATGTTTTTCTGTCCCTTCCCTTCAAATCTGCATGTGTCTTTAGGTCTGTAGTGAGTCTATTGTAGGTAGCATATAGAGTAGTCTTGTTTTTGTGGTATTCCTTGTGGTATCCCTCCCTTTTGTGGTTAGTCTTTCTGTGAATTTGTTTCAGACCACTTTTGTGCCTTTCCTACCCTTTCTGATATGGCTCCCTCTCTATAGTTAACTGTGGAAAGTCTGTTCTGTCAGTCTTCAGGTTGTTTTCTTAGTTGCACTGATGCATGTTATTATCTGAGTGTGTCCATGGGATAAGGTGAACTTGGGATCCTCCTACTCTGCTATCATCCTCTTCCCAATTCCATTTATTAGAATTTTTACCTCTTAGATACCTTAATTTCTAGTGAAAACTAAGAATTAACTGTAAACTATCTGTTATACCAAAATTCTTTCGATTGGCAAATTTCATAACTTGTATTTTTCCCCATTTTTTCAATGTAGTATTAAGAAATCCAAATATGTTTTAGTTTCTCTGTAATAAGTTCAAAGTAGATAAACCCATGTTCAGTAATTAATGTTTTATCTTATTTGGAAATGAACTAGGTATTTAATGACTATCCATCTAATTTACTTAGTAAATAAGTGGTTTTAAGTTACCAAAAATATTTAGGGAAACTCTTTAAATAGGCAGTTATTGTTGAAAAGTTTACTTATAAACTTTTATGTCTGTTTAATTCTCTTGTGCTTAGTAATTATGTCTAGATTAGTCATGTGAATTTCATGAGATGCCAAACAGCTAACCATCTTTTTGGCTGACAAATTCAGTAAGAGATGACATGAACTCATTTGACCTTTAATAAGCCTAGGTAGAATCACAGTATTATATTTAATGCCAATAACTCTAAAGACATGTCTGTTTTAATTAAACCAACAAACCCAAACCATTTTTAATATCAAATATTTTCCCAGATCAGGAAACCCAAAATTCACTTGGATTAATTTTCTATTATATGCCTGAGAATTTAATTTATAGAAGCATTTTTCTTTAAGCCAATTAAATAGAGCTCTTTTATAAATTAATTTTGGCATTACCATCCAGAAGTAGAAAATGTCAAACATCTGCAAGACACGTGCGCACACACACACAGGCGAACATATATACAGATGCAGAGAATTTATAACTTCCATTTTAAATTACTGCAATGAATTAGGTATAACAATATACAACTCACTAGTTATAGGACAAATTGGATCTATTCAAGTGACCTTTCCTCCTTTATTTCTGCATCTGATAAGAATTACCTCCCTGCAGTTTGCATATCAAGGACATGATCAGATAAGAGTACTGGAGAGCACCCCACATAGACCTTTTACACCTTAAAGGCACAGGGGAAAAATGCAAGTTTCTTTAAGATTTGGGTTCCCTAAGGACAGTATTTATAAGCCTCTTGAGATGAATAGGGGAGATTTTGGGATTGGTAAAAAAATAGGTGGGCTTTGAATTGTTCCAGGAGACCTCACTGATCTTGAAAATACTTCATTTGGAAAACAAAGACAGCTATTTTTAATTGCTCAAAAATGTGGGTTTTGCCATCTAACTAATAATAAAGGATTGACACACTCATTTGCTGATGTTAAAATGTTTTTCTTTCCCTATGGGTACATTTAGGGGAGAAGCCCTAAAATACATTCCTCTCAGCCTCTGAATATCATATCACAATCTGACCAAATTTCTGATCATAAAGTTGCTAAATATTTTTAAATATCTTGTCAGGTTTCAGTCAGGAGAAACTGTTAATATTTTTGGCAACCTTAAATAACACCACCGACTCAAAAGACGTTCTTAAGAGGATGCAAAAGATTAACTTCATAAGATCTAGAGTTACTCCCAAAGATAGCCAAAAGAATAACCTGCAAGTCCCAG
The DNA here is from genome assembly GCF_008692635.1 of Crocuta crocuta. NCBI lineage: Eukaryota > Metazoa > Chordata > Mammalia > Carnivora > Hyaenidae > Crocuta > Crocuta crocuta. The sequence goes on along the minus strand of NW_027528977.1, from coordinate 20,088,652 downwards.
GCAGACAGAAAGCCAAGCCAAATTTGCTGAATGCGACAAACAAGAAGGCAGTAGCCATCCCTGAGGGAGAAAAGATCAATAACCAATTGGTTATTTGGAAAGAAATTTGGAAAGAAAGGGACAGTATGAAATTTTAATTCCCTTTCTTGACTGGGCTCAGGAGATAATCTGCTTACCAAAACTTTTGAGGATCCTCCCTAGGTTAAAGAGGTTCTTTCAGTATGACCATTAGTTTGTCCTTTGACAAAGAGAAAAGATACCTCAAGATTGCCTGAAGCTTCAGGTTTCCTTTAAAAGGTAACTCCTTAATAGTCTCTTTAGAGTGGAAAGGTAATTCAGACAAAGGAGTAGTCAAATAAAGGAAGAAGGAGGGGAAGAGTAGGAGTTACTACTGCCATACACATCAGTCTTAGAGTCTTTAGTTTTAGGTGCCTTTTATCCCTTTACATTTTCATTAGCCTTTTCCAAGGAATCTTTCAATGAAACTATTTTGGAATTTTGAAACATTTTGGTTGTTTCTCCATGCCAATTAAGCCTATTTTTGTTTGCTGGTTTTAATTTTGGAGCTGGAGCTTTGTAATCTAGTCTTAAGGAAAACAAGTTTTAGAGATTGCAAGTTTCCCATAATGGCCATTGACATTCTAAATTTTATTTAAGCAGAATGGTCTATTGAATTAAAAATGTGCATGAGGAGGAGCCTTAGTTTTCAAACATAAAACTAGCCAGAGTCACTGAAATGGGACTCTACTGAGAGAATTTAGAAGCTTGGGATCCCATTAATCAAAATTGGAGGTTCTGAAAAACAGAGGAGTACTCACCAGGAAGGACTAAGCCTTCACAAAAACAGAAAGGATAAAGTATTTAAACAGATCCTAAATAAAGACAGAACTCAAAATGCAAAGGTCACATAGCTCAAATCCAGGATAAAATTCACCGTCAAACTCCCAGGTCAGTAGGAAAGCAATGAACTCAGTGGGTTCAGTGGATACTGGCATCTTGTTTGTTCACCAGCCTCAGAGTCGTTGAGATCTTCTCTGGATCCCAATTCTTGGATACCAAGTGTTACTTGACCTGAAGAATAAAACAGCCAATTGTTTTATCAGCAAAATAGGTTTATTCAGTATGAGCAGAGGAATTGCAATTTGGGGCACACAAGTTATGGCGAACCATAGGTAAGTTCAGAGATCAAATAGGAATATTAATCTATAGATATAAAGAGGTTGGACAGGGCTTCTTCGAGCAAAAGTCCATTGGAGGAAAGAGAGAACTCAGAGTGGTGAGTTTCTTGATAGCTCAGTTGTGGTATTTTCTTATTGGCTGACCTTGTTGCTGGCCATGGAAAAATTCTTCCTTCTTGAGGAGTCAAGTAGTACTTTTCCTGTTCAGAAAGTACTATCTCTTCTAGTTGAGGTCTACAACTGATGATGAGTTGGTAGGGATTGTGAACTTCTCTCTGGTCTCCTGACCCAATTTTATGTGAGGTTTCCTTCATTCACTTTCACAGGAGAAATGGAAATTCATGAGGAGTAATCATATCTCATCTATTAATGTTGCATATAGATCATGTCACACACTTTGGCACTGCCATACTCAACTTCAGATATTCTCAATTCTATATTTGGTTTGTATCTGAAGACTGGAAAATCTCTTCACTATTAACATTCTACTGTTTACAGTGTTGCTGTAATAGAGACATAGTATTGAAGAGTTTTTTTTTTGTTTTTTGTTTTTTGTTTTTTAAACAAAGGCATTCTAAGTCACCTGGGAAGAAAGGCACAAATGAAAGAGAAGTTATTATGCAAATATATGCCCATTTGCAGCCATTCTGTTTCTCAGCCTCAGGCAGAAAATGGACAGGTGTGAAAAATTGTATTTTCTCTTTTCTAAGAATGTATCTGTCACTACTTCTCTGGACACACTGACTTCTTTGGTATTCCTTAAACACACCAAGTTCACTAATGCCTCAGAACTTTTGTTCTTCCTCTTCTCTCTCTCTGGTTAAAACACTTTACCCCAGTTGTCTGCATTGCTTCTTTCCTTATTTAGTCAAATATCTGCTTAAAGTTTATTTTGTCAGTGAGTCCTACTACTGTTTAGATATACATGGTCAGAAAATAGGTAATATCCACACTTCTAGGTTTGAAAATCTAAAGGAAAATAATAAAAGTTACCAATGATACTATGGACAAAAAGAATAAGTTTCAAGGGAAACAATTAGGATTGGGGACAAAATGAGTTTTAAGATAGTTTTGTGAGCAACAGGAAATCTAGGTATGTAGCATAAGAGGTCAGAGTGGTAGATAGAGATATGGAATTTGTCACCATACAGAACTAAGTTAAACTATTTAGGAATCAGTAGAGAGTAAAAGAATTATAAGAACCCAAAGCAAACCTCAGGAAAATATCTAATGGTAAAACTTGAAAGAATGAAGAACAACAGAAGATGAGAATAGGAAGCCAGCATGGATCCTGGAGACAAAATTAAAGAGTGTAGCTTTGAAAGATATTAGGGAGGAGAGTTTATAGAGGAAAATGACAGTCAACTGTGTTAAATAATGGCTAAAAACTACTCCTTAGATTTGTAAATTTGTAAGTCAATGGGAGAGAGTGAATTTAATAGAAAATTAATTGATACCATCTGTTGACAGTGAAAGTGGTTGGATGACTAATTTGGAAAAAGTTACTATATCTGAAATGGTCTTAGCAAGAGTAAAGCTATAGGTAAGCTTGGATATTATAAATTTGGGACAAGTGTTTGGGTTTTCGGTATCTATCTGAATATCTCAGGGTAATTAGTTTTTTAATGTATTATCAGAATCTAGGTGGATGTATAGTGAAAACATTACAAAAACTCTGTCTCTCGGTATTCAAATTTTTAATATAAACCTATGGCTAATAATAATAGTTATTATATAAAAATTATCTAGTGCTTATTATGTGCCAGGCACTTAAAAATTTATTTGCATTATTTCATTTGGTAAATTCAAAACAACCCTCTGTATCCTCAGCGTAGAAATGAGAAAGCAGGTATAGATAAAATAAATTTTCTAAGGCCAGTTAGTCAGAAATGGATGAACACAAATAATGTATCATATTTCAGTTATCAGATTTGACACACACACACACACACACAAACACTCTTCCACCATAGGTGGATAAAGGTGTTCGATTATTTGGACAATGAATACACCTTTAATTTGGTAAGAAACTCTCTTAATATCCAGTTCTACAAGTTACTAGAAGAATATATTTGCACACCAATCATTTTTTTCTATTTTTATCTTTTTCTTATAGTTCTTTCTCAAATGTAACTAGTTTTGAATCTCCCTTAACTCTACAAATTCATTGGATATACTTTGTTTTTTCCCACTTATCTCAGCTGATGGGTTTACTAAATATTTTGCCACTCTACAATATGTATGACAGTTTTTCCATCCTTCTACAGTAATTTTTTAAACCAATTCCCTAATCTTTTATAATAGTTACTGATCACTTTATGCTTGTTTTGAAAACTAGTTCTATCTATTTTATGCTGTGGGGGGGGGGGTATGTGTGTGTGCATGTGTACATGTGCAGATATTTTCATCATTCAAACATTGCCACAATGATGCTGTTTAACTAAGTATCCCAGCATTCAGTGACATGCTTACTTACTCAAACATGTTTGGAATGGCTGTTATTTGGCTGATCCAGGCTATAATTATCTAGCATTGGTTTTAGCTACAGATGGGTCCACATCTCTCATCGTCCCTGGATGTACATGCAAGCTGGGGGATCTTCTTACTGTAATGATGGAAGAACAACAAGAAGATATGGTCAGTCATAGAGGCACACTCCAAGGCATCTGTTGTATCATGTCTGCTCTTAGCCCATTGGCCATATAAATTCATCTGGCCATGCCCAGAATTTATGGACAGGTAGATATACTTCACCCATCATGGAACCATGCCAAGTGTATGAATGCATAGCATTACTGTAGGAGACTGAAGAATTATGGCCAATATTTAATTTTCCATAATGAGATTTTATGCATAGTCCCAAGGTTGATGAAGTAGATATGGCAACCAGTAACTTTCATATGGTGACCATTCTTTATAACATCTATTACTTTTGATTTTTTAAGATTTCTAATATCTAAAGTAGTGTATAGAAAATAGTACACAGTTATGAAGGGTTTATTAACTTGGATCTTTTTTTTAAGTTTATTTATTTATTTTGAGAGAGAAAGAGTGGGGGGAGAGAGGGCCAGAGAGAAAAGAAGGCAAAGAATTCCAAGCAGGCTCAGCGCTGCTAGCGTACAGCACAATGCAGGACTTGAATTCACAAACTGCGAGATCGTGAGACCTGAGCCCAAACCAAGAGTTGGATGCTTAAGCAGCTGAATGACCCAGGCACCCCTATTAACTTAATTCTTTTAAGTGTTATGTAAAACTTGTTTTCAATTAATGAAAACATTAAATAAGTCCCATAGAGGGATTTTTCATTCTTTTCCTTTCAATGTTAAAATTATATATGTGCATGGTAAATTAAATGCAAACCATGCAAAATGTAAAATTCTCTACTCCAAGTTCTCCTCCCTTGTTGCTGTCATGTTTTATCTGCCTTTGCTTGTTGTACTTTAGCACACTGGATTTTTAAGCATTATGAAGACCTATGCACAAAACTGAGGCATTGTTTTTAGTCATTTTTTCTGAACTAACTCTCTGCCCATCAGAGAAACAGAATTGATGTTTAAAAAATGTCCAGTCATCAGAAGGCTCTTAAAGCTCCTTCTGCCTTTCTGTTTTACTGAGTGATTGCACTATTTTTCTTCTGTTGCTGGGGGCTGGTAACTTACCCGTAATTAAGACGAACTCTCAGATTCTTAAATCTTATGTTTCTAATTAATAACTTTGCTCCATTAAAAATAAGATGTTTATTCCCTTGAAAAAGTAAAGACCAATCTTAGTGAGCTGAATCTAACTAATCCTTTGTTGTATTCTCTGCATTTGTAGGATTGCACTGTGACTCCTTGGCTTCAGGCTCATAATAAACTCAAATCTGGTCTTGTCATTCAGGCAGTTTCTAATTCAAATAATAGCCCCGGCATTCTGGTTTGCATTTCTCAGCTACTCACTTTAAAATTTTGGTTAATAATCTTATGAAGGTTTTTTCTTCCCAGTTTTAATAAGGCCCTACAGGAATTTAGCTATTTTCTGTGTCCTTTTATCAGTGTATCCTTTGCTTCTTCACAAAGCGCAGTAGAATTGAAAAAGACTACAGAAAGTCTAGGGAAAGTTGCTGGCCTTCCTGGCTACCAGCCCCTTGAGTTCAAAACCAAGCTCTGGGAATGGTGAGCCTGTGTTTGCTCTTGGTCAGTGGAGACCACATTTGAGGAAATCTGGGTGTAGAGCAGGAAACACTGAGGATATTCTAGTGTCTGCTGGTACTTTTGTGTCTTACTGCCTCTAACAAGCACCAACCTTGAGAGCATCATGGCTGATGCTTTATTTCTGCTTTGCAAGTTGCTTGCAACTTTACTTTTCATCCATCTCAGACCTGGAATCATACAAGGAAGGAGATTATGGAGAAATGTAGTTTCCACTGTAACCAAGTTAATAATAGAACAACTCTTCACCATTACAATAAACAGAGAAGTTCACCAAAAGTGTTAAAAAACATAAGTAACCTAAAGAAATGAGGATAATACTTCTGTTAATAGTTGCAAAAACAAAGAAACAAAGAAACAAACACAAAAACAAAAAAACAGCCTGATGGGAACTATTGCTTAGCAGGCTGTATTATATATTCATGGAGAGACCTTATAATAAAATTTTAGACACATTTCAAGAAAAAAGTGGTAAACCTAATAAACATGAAGGGGAAGTGCTGTGGTTTTCCTTATCTTTTTAAGAACTTTAGTTATAGGGATATTTATTACATTATTGTTGGATTATGTAAGAGGATTCTCTATGGTCTTTTAATAATTAGCTTAACTAAACATATAATAGATGTTTAATTTGTATTTTATTAATGAAAGAACAAATGAATAAATTGCAGTATATATTTTCCAACCCTCAATTCTTTACACAATATGTACTTATAATACATAATATATAATTCTATAAATGTTGGTTGATTATATTGATTAATGATTTAATGTATAGATCAACATCTAAGACATAGGTAGAACCTAATTTTATTTTCAGAAATTTGTTTAATTAGGAATAGTCTATTAACGACATAGCTATCAATGTTATCATAATATATTCAGCTATTGCCTTTTATATAATTGTGTATAGTTTTATTTTTCTGGGATGAAACAGAAATTGATCTAAAGTTTGAGAAAATTAGAACAATATAATTCACATATTAAAGTACGTAAACATGTAAGGAAAAATCACATTTGAAACTTTGGGGAAAAACTTGACAACATTTAATAAATCAACAGTTTCTGTCTTTTTTTTTAATGTTTATTGTATTTGAGTTAGAGAGCACGTGCATGAATGGGGCAGGGGCAGAGAGAGAGAGAATTCTAAGCAGGCTCCACACGGTCAGCACAAAGGCAGATGCAAGGCTCTATCTCATGAACTGTGAGATCCTGACCTGAGCTGAAATCAGGAGTCAGACGCTTAACTGACTGACCGACCCAGGTGCCCCAAAACAGTTAGTTTCAATAAAACTTGCTTTTTGAATTAATTCATCTCCAGATATGTCTGATACAGTATAATAAGATATTGAAAAGCCTCTTGTTGCAAATGACATTTTAGAGTTTGCAATGCCCAAGTATTTCAATTTGGAAAGTTGTAGAAGGAAATCCTATATCTATATACAACATATGTTTTCATAAAATCAGACAAATAATTCCCACAAATCCTGCCTGAAAATTCCAAACAAATTAGAATGACATATAATAGCTATAGTAAACATGGAAACAATTTCAGCTACATAATATTTACTAAAACTATTGTGCATAGAAAGGTTTAAGAAGTTACAAAGAAAATAAAAATATAGGAAATAAACTTCAATTCATTTCATTTAACAGTTAGAAAAATCATATAAATTAAATTTTTAAAACCATTCAGGGAAAAACAATTAAATAGATGGATGCAGTAAAGCATGACTATTAAATTTTCAATGTCCATAGGGGTGTTAGGCATGACATATTATGATAAAGATTGGATTAGAAGTCAAAGAAATTTTTATTTTAAAAATGAGAAAAATAACTTACATTATATAATTGCCTGTTCCAGTTTTTGGCCTTCTGCCTTCCTCCTGTCATGCTCTAGTAAACTGTATTTTAGAAAAGGGCATAGTATTATCGCATTTCACAATATAACAAGATTACATATTTGTAGAATGCTAACCATGGCGTACTTTTCAACTATTGCCTGTAATGAGTTACATTCTTCTTTGAAATCTTTAGTGTGTGTTTTCCTATAAGTGAAACTAAATCTTATGGATAAATATATAGGATTGACATTTCCTTTGTGCAAATAGATGATGCAATATTAGAACGAGGATGTAAGGCTTAGAGTTAAGAAAATATCTTACAAGAAACTTGGATAATGTTTGAGTTATTTAGTATTGAATTATAGTTAGAACAATCTCAGTTTGATAATACCTTGTCTTTTCTTTTAGATGTAAATAGGGTATATCAAAGTCAGAAGTTGATCAACTATGACAAACTTAGTGAGTAGAATGAGTTTGGGAAATTATCCTGGAATTTAGCCATATTAAATTAAATAGAAAACATAGGAATCACGCTGGGAATGTTTATTTACTGCCTCATTCATTTAGTGAACATGTCAGAAACAATGCTGAATGTAAGGGAAGATTCTAAAGCTATTAGTAAAATCCTCCCGTACTTAAAATAATCAATTGATCATAACTCAGTAACTTCACATTTTTTCTTAACTAAAAGCATGCATTTTCAAAAGTAATTTAAAGTGACCACCAAAGTTCTTCTTTGTTGAGATTTAAATGTTCTATCTGTGATGTTTAATTTTATGTGTCAATGGGGCTGGGTCAGTGTACCCAGATATTTGATCAAACACTATTCTAGGTGTTTCTATAAAGAAATATTTTTTTTAATTTAAATCCAAATTGTTAACATATAGTGTAATAATGATTTAAGGAGTAGAATTTAGTGATTCATCATATGTAACACTCAGTGCTCATATCAACAAATGCCCTCCTTAATGCCCGTGATCCACTTAGCCCATCGCCTCACCCCATACCCCACCAGCAACCCTGTTTGTTCTCTGTATTTAAGAGTCTTTTATGATTTACCTACCTCTCTGTTTTTATCTTATTTTTCATTAAATAAAATTAATATTTAAATTAGGAGGCTTCAAGTAAAGCTGATTGTCCTCCATAATGTGGGTGGGCCCAATCCATTCAGTTAAAGAAGGAATTCAAACAGGCCGCTACCTTTGAACTTGAACCATAACATCAGCTCTTCTTTGGGTCTCCAGCCTGCCAACCTGTCCTGCAGATTTTAGACTTGCCAAGCCTCCACAACCAGCCAGTTCCTAAAAATCTCTGTCTTTATCTTTCTATGTATATACCCTATTGATTTTGTTTCTCTGGAGTACCTTGACTAATACAATATGCTATTGAGAAACCACAGTTGTATTTAGAAAACTTTGTTTCATGTTTTCATTTAAGTCAGGGAGGAGTGGTGGTGTGGGGACTGAGAAAGGCTAAGAGTTTACATATGAGTGATTTGTGAAAAATTTTTAAAGTTTCACTAAGGAATTATGTTTCTTTTTTATATAAATAGTGATATTTGATAAAGTTGCACTGCATGGAAGCAGGTAAGTTAGTCAGTTAAGCATCCCGGTAGGAATGATCTATGATAAGGGGAAACTTTTGATGGTTTCAGGTGATTTAATCTTATTTCTAAATTTAGAATAAAGCCTTAATCTAAATAGAACTTTAACTGTGTGTTGAAAAAATAATGTTTTTTGTAAGTAGAGATATGAGTTTTACTTTTTTAATGTTTATTTATTTTTTAGAGAGCGAGAGAGTCCAAGCAGGGGAGGGGCAGAGAGAGGGGGACAGAGGGTCTGAAGCAAGCTCTGCACTGATAGCAGAGAGCTGATGTGGGGATCCACATGACCTGAGCTGGAGTCGGGATGCTTAACTGACTGAGCCACACATGCACCACAAGTTTTACTTTTTAAAAATTTTAGTTATATTTTAGGAGACAAATATTATATGACTCATTCATTATTTTTTAAATGTTTATTTATTTTGACAGAGAGAGAGAGAAAGAGACAGAGAGTGACCAAGCATGTCAGCAGCAGGGGTATATAGAGAGAGAGGGAGAGAAAGAAACCCAAGCAGATTCCCTGCTGTTGGTACAGACCCTAATGCAGGGTTTGATCTCACAAACCTTGAAATCATGACAGGAGCTGAAATCAGGAGTTTGCTTAACCTGCTAAGCCACCCACCCCTCCACCCCCCTCCCACCCCCGGGGGTCCCTGACTCATTCATTCTTAAGGTCTTTCCAGTTTAAAAATGTATTGCTAAGTTGTCCTACTTAAAAGGAAATAGCAAACATTCTTTTTTAGCCTACATTTCGACCAAGTCAGGCACATCAAGGTTTTTCTGTATTTAGGAGTCACATTGTAGAGCAAAACTCTCCAGGAACCACACATTCCACCTGTTCCTATTTGTCTTTTCCCCAAAACTTTACCCAAATTAAAGGAATGAATAATAATTGCTTTTGATCACACATCAGAATAGGACATTATAAGTAAATTAGTAATTTCTGTCTGAAACAAAATACCATCATTTGCGTGTATAACCCATGGTGACTGTTGAATATTCTCTTTTATTAATTTAGGTGTCCTTGATGTACTTGATGAATTGACTTGTATATTTTATGCATCTGCTACTGTTAGAATAACAAAAAATGAGAAACTTGAAAATCTTCCCTAAAGAGAAATAATGATTTGAGTCCATATAAATGTGTTGAGGGCCTACTGTGTAACTAGCACAAAATGCTAAGTTAAATTTTCAGATATTTTTGTCACCAGATTCTTGCTTGTAGATTGTTCCATATGCAATGCAAAATTTTCCTTTTAGAGAATCAATGAAACAATTATTTATCTATCTATCAATCAATCAATCATCTGGCTGGCTGGCTATGTATCTACCTATGTATCTCTCATCCATCTTGAAGGATATACCAGCAATACTTTAGCTTTTTTATCTCCAACCACATACTCAAATCAAAATACTCTTTCATTCTATTTTCCTCTAACCAAATAAATCAGCAAGTGCTATTATTGCAAAATTACGATACCATTTTGAAAAATATCAAAATTTGACATGACTGGTTTATATAGCATGTGAACAGTACTATAGCAAATATTTCTTTTCTTTAATTAGGTTGAACTATACAGTGCCTCCTATATCAAATGAAGTTTATGTAGATGATCTTTATAAAGCTTTTCAAATCTAAGAATGTAGTTCTGGGAGGAAAAGTCTTTGTCATATGCAAATGAATATGAGGTGAAAGTTCCATGACATGAGTGATATCATGACCAGCAATCTTGGGAAAAGCCAAAATTTTCTTCGGCTCAATGATCCTATAGGTGAAAAAGGATCACAAATGATGCTGAGGAGTAGCACTTTTGGGAATACATGCCTTCTAATAACATGATGATCAGGCTTCATAGTTATTACTGTCCAATCAGAGGCTCAACACTGATGAATGACTTTGTAACTTCTGTGTATAGAATAAGAAGTTCAATAAATGAGGATATTTAAATTTAAATATAAAATTAACTAAAGTTAAAAGTTCAATTCCTCAGCCACTAAGCAAGCCACATTCCAAGTGTCCAATAGCCACATGTCTGTAGTGGCAACTGTCCTGGAAAGGGCAGAATTGAATCCTGAAACGATTTTTAAAAAATTTTTAATGTTTGCTTATTTTGAGAGAGAGAGAGCACGAGCAACGGCAGGGCAGAGAGAGAGAGGGAGACACAGAATTTGAAGTAGACTCTAGGCTCTGAACAGTTGGCACAGAGCCTGGTGTGGGCCTGAAAGTCATGAGCTTTGAGACCCTGACCTAAGCTGAAGTCTGCTGCTTAACCCACTGAGCCACCCAGTTTCTCCATTCCCAAAACCCTATTAATAAAATATTAACAGCAATTAACATTTATGTAATACTTGAGCATTTAAACTGCTTTTTCATATGTTATCTACTTACCAAAACAGATGAAAAGTGAATTTCAAAGTTTTATTTTTCTCTTTCAAACAAGAAGTTCAAGGAAATGGATTCTATATGTCCATCAATGGCAGAGTTGTGAATTTAGTTTAAATATTCTGATTCCAAATAATAAGTTGTCTGTTTCTACTGACACTTTTGTATCTCTATAGCTATAAGCTAGTGTAAAAAGCAAGTCTTAAAAAAAAAATCTTGGCTGTTTTTGGCAAATATCAGGATAACATCATTTGTATATATTCTCAAGATGGTTATTTTAAAAAACACAGCTCCTTATATTTATTAGATAATCAGTTTTAATTCTTTATTACAATCTTATATGTTTACAGTATTTAGCTGATACCAGTTCTTTTTTAGACCTCATGTTTAACATAAAATATTCATCCCTTAGTATGTGAAAGAAGTGAAAAAGCCAAAAAACCCATATATATATATGTATATAACAGATTTTAGCATTCTATTTGTTCATTGTTTTTGCCACAATTACTGTACATGGATTAATAATTATAATTTTTGAACCTAATAATTTATGGATTAATGTTTTGTCCTTGTCATGTCTTTAATTTTTGCAATTAATTGTTTTAATAATGGAAAGGTTAATTGTGCCATTCATCAGAATTGCTTGCTGTGAAATGGTAGACAAATAAGAACCTTACAGATAAAGGGCATACTTACTAATCAAGCCTGTCATTTCTTTAGAAAGTAAACTTGCTGCGACAGCCTAAAATATTTAATTAATTTGCAATCTTGGGATTCAGAAATGTTCCTGCTGAAACAAATGGAGTTATAACAAATTGTCAAATTTATATTTACACTCAAACATATCCAGAGCTGCATATATTGATCTCTGTCTAGGTATATGTCTATGCACATTTGTGTACACTAACCACGCATGTACATGATCTATACTGATTTATTAAACTATTAAGCTAGAAAACCGAAGTTTCATTCTAAAACCATGATTACGGGGTGTCTGGGTGATTAGTTGGTTAAGCATCCAACTTCAGTTCAGGTCATGATCTCACAGTTCGTGAGTTTGAGCCCCACATTGGGCTCTGTGCTGACAACTCAGAGCCTGGAGCCTCCTTCAGATTCTGTGTCTCCCTCTCTCTCTGACCCTCTCCCCCCACTTGCTCTCTGTATGTCTCTCTCCCTCTCAAAAATAAATATAAAATATTAAAAAAAATAAAATCATCATCAGAGATCATGCCTCTTAAAATTATTAGTGCATGGTCGAAACTTATATTTGGAAAAGTACTGGAAATGTGGTAGGAAGATATAATGAAGTAAATTTCTGCACCTCCAAGACAGCAAGTCACGAAGTTTTGTCTGAGTGGGGGGAGCTATTGGTATGGATGCCCATGTAGGAGCTCCCTTTGAATGTGCATTAGGAACCACTCTCTTCCTAATCCTGGAGCTCTAAAGCCAAAGGATGGTTTCTTAAAGGTTCATATCAACAAGGTTTTTATTGTCTTTTTTTTTTTTTTTATTCTTTTCAATAAATTTTCTTCCAAAAGTTTAGTAGATTTCTAGTCTCTGATTCCGGTTAATTCCTTCGTTGAGGAACCACAACCAAAATCTTGTTTTGACATAGTTATAAGCCTGGGAAACTCTTGTCATTTACTTCCATTTTTGTAAATTCTGCTTTTAATTACCATGATCAGTCTTTGTCTTTCTGTTTCCTAAGAATTAGCCATTATGTCAAGAGCTTTACTTCTAAGCTTCTTTCTTAGACTTTTGATCCTGAAAACAATGGCTTGAGCAGAAAGACAATGACTTCTTCCTGCCTTTACTGGAAGATTGGGTACCAGCTTTATCTCCTGGTAAAGCTTTAGTTTTAAACCCACCACGGACAGCCATTTCAGTATAGAATTAAAAAGCAGTTGGATTCTCAGTGTTAGAAGGTTCCTGTTTCATTGACAAAGATTGGATAGGGACAGATAGAATTTTCCTTCTATGTCTGTTTGCAGAATAGCTTGCTCTACTCTGAGTTTATCTCTGTCTTATAGGACTTTGCTAGAAATGGCAAGAAGGGATCCAGTAAATGCTAACAGTCTTACCATTTACTTTTGTGGTTCAGCTGATTTCATTTTCTAAATAACTTGTGAACTAACTATATCTTGCAAAGACACTTTGTAACAAGGGTTATAGATTGGTCATTAGAACACCTACCATTCCTTCCCTGTTGTAGACTCAAGGAAAGAGAATATTAATGGTATAATTCCAGCTCAAGTAGCCCCTTTAAAGAGCTTCTTTGGAAGGTTCAAAAATAATTGCGTCTCTTCAGAGATAATATAATGTAATGCCATTCTGACTAAAGATTCTTTGGCCTGATTATACAAAAAACCACACTAGTCAGCAGTAAGTTCCCAAATTCTAAGGAATTAATGATGTCAGTTCTTTTTTTTTTTTTTTTTTTTCTTTAAGAGAGATAGAGCAGGGGAGGGGCAGACAGACAGGGAGAGAGAGAATCCAAAGCAGGCTCCATACTCTCAATGCAGACCTTGACACTAGGCTCAATCTTAGAAATTGTGAGATCATGACCTGAGCAGAAGTCAAGAGTCGGACACTTAACTGACTGAGTCACTCGGGTGCCCCAAGTGATGATGTCACTTTTTAAGAGAAAAACTTGATTAATAAAGAGAGGAAGAGGATATACACACCAGATCAACCCATTTATAGACAGAGAATTACAATAATTCTCACAGAAATCTGTCACCCATTTGATCATGAGATAAACAGTCATTGAATCCTATTATGTCAGATACTTTTTGGATTGGGGAAATAAGGATGAAACAAGATTAATATAATCTTTGCCCTCAGAAAATTTAAAAGGTAACATGGTAGACATGGAAAATAAATCCATGTTGTTATCAGAAATTTGGAAGAAACAAACAGATTGCTAAGATATGACAATAAATATTTATTGTTTCTCTTGTTCTACACACTGAAGTGCTTAACTTTATTGGTTTATTTAACCTAACAACTCTATGGAGCATTTTCATCATCTCCATTTTGTAAATTATAAAACTGAAGCATAGAAAGACTGTGGTTGCTCACAACGTTATTGATGGCAGAGTAGGTGTTAAAACTGCTATTTTAATATAGATCCTAATCATGCCACTACATCTCTTTCACAAGACAAGACAGAAGAGATTTACTTTAGAGAGAGAGAGAGAGGAAAAGTAAAGGTGACACCTGAGCTGAGACCTGAGGGATGAGAAGTCATCTATGAGAAGCGTGAGAAAAGATTGTTTCAGGCAAATCAACTAAATGTTGGAGAATCTCTGGATGGGAATGGGCACAATGTGTTCAGCAAACTGAAGCAGGCCAGTATGTTTGGAGAATCGTGAACAAGAGGCAAGTGATAATGGATCACATAGAATGTTTTGACCATGAGAAAAAATTTAGATTTTATTCCAGGTGCAAAAGGAGGCCATTGAAGAGTATTAAAAACCATTTTCATCTGCTAAACATTGCTGTCCTTTTCAAGGTGTAATGAAGTTTTAGAATGCTGTAGCAGAATGGTTAAAAATGAAACAGTCTTTTAAAATATGGCATCTGATCATTCTATTCTTCACAGAAAATCAAATCAACATGATTTCAAGTATTTTCTGAAAAAGGCACTTTAGGCTAAAATCTTTTCATTCATCCACATCCATCTTTTGTCTTGTGGCTTCTCAGTGGAATACATAGCCACAAATACTTCTTGTTTCTTCAATCAGAGAGAAAGAAATGAACAGATGGGAGATCAAAGGAGCAGCTGAGCAGAGAATCTGGCAGAAATATGCAGCAATTTATAGGTGGATGAATAAAAATTTGAAGGGCTAGTATAGAAAGAGACTATAAAAGTAACTCTTAGTTTCTATCCACATCATTATGGATATGGAGATACTGTGTACTCTTTTCTAATAGGAGTTGGTACCAGAATTGGTGGCTGAGCTTTCCTCTAGATAGCCCGAAGAACTGCTATTAGAACTGCTTTAGTTGGGCCCATTCTCCTCCTCTCAGATCTAGCAGGGATTTAAGTGACACTATGCAATTAGAGCTTCTAAACTGAACATATTTTAAAAGCAAAAATCTGCTTATGACATTCAGTCTAGATATCGCTAATCTCTTTCTGCCATTATGTTGCATTCTTAGTTTTTCATTCAACATTTGTATGTGTTATTCTATATAGATATATTTTTGTGTCCTTTGAGATTAGCAATTGTTTTATTCATCTTTCCAGATCTTACTTCAGCACTGAGTATACACTCAATAGCTGTTATTCAAATAGCACAGTTGTTTACAATATAAGACAAACATTATGATCATACTTTAGGCACCTCCTGCTCTAGAATTCTTTGCTACTGTAGCCTCCATAAACAAGGGTTTAAAGATTACTTATTGATTTTTTTAATATATGAAAATAAATTGTATCTCTTGAAAAGAAAGTTCATGTAGTTACTTTCCATTTTCTACTTGCATTCTTCCCTTCAAGATCTATTTAGGTGACAAGATTTTTCAGCATTTCTTCTTTAAACATTTATTTATTTATTTATTTATAAATAATAAATTTCTATATTTATTATTTTAGAAAGAGAGCACAAATGGGAGAGAGATACAGATGGGGAGAGGGAGAGAGTATGAGAATATTAAGCAGTCTCCATGCTTAGCATAGAACTTGACATGGGTCTGGATCCCCAGGCCCTGTGATCATGACCTGAGCTGAAATCAAGAGTTGGACACTTAACCCACTGAGCCACTAGAAATCCTCTTCTTCAAAACTTGAAAAAAATTTTTTTAATATATTCTTAAAAATTTATTTATTTTGAGAGAGAGACAGAGAGCATGAGTGGAGGAGGGACAGAGAGATAGAAGGAGACATAGATTCTGAAACAGGCTTCAGGCCCTGAATTGTCAGCACAGAGCCTGATGCAGGGCTCAAATCCACACATCATGAGATCCTGACCTGAGCTGAAGTCAGATGCTTAACTGACTGAGCCACCCAGGCTCTTTACACCTTTTTAACACATACTTATTAATGCCCACAGCACTATTTTCTGTTTCTTTATGTCAGTTCTTAAGCCTTTTTAACACATACTTTAAACCTTTTTAAATCATACTTATTAATGGGAAAATTTCTCATAAATATCAGAAACATGGCAAGAATGTCCTCTCTCATAACTCCATTTCAGTGTCATACTGGAAGTGCTAGTTAATACAATAAGAAAAGAAAAGTAAATAAAAGGAATACAGCTTGGGAAGGGAGAAATAAAATATCTACATGTCTCTGTAGATGATCTAATTGTGTATATAGAAAATATGAAAGTGTTTGGTTAAAAAAATCCTGGTACTAATAAACAACTATAGCAAGGGTTTGAGTACAAAATTAATGTCAGGAAGTTAGTTGGTCCCCATGTACACTATCAATGAACAAATGGAATTTGAAATAAAAAATGTAATACCCTTTATAGTAGACTCCTCCCCAAAATAAAACACTTAGGTATAAGTTAAAAAATGCACAAGATCTGTAAGAGCAAAATTACAAAAGTGTGATAAAAGAAATAAAAGGCAAATTAAATGGAGAGCTATTTTGTGTTCATACATAGGAAAACTCAATATTGTCAAATATCTTTTTTTCTAACATAACTTATAGATTTATTGTAGCCCCAAAAATTTATTTTATGAATATCAACAAACCAACCTCTGCAGTTTATGTAGACAGGCAAAAGCACCAGCATAGCCCAGAAAATATTGAAGATTTACAAATTTGGAGGAGTGGCATATTTGACTTCAAGACTTACTTTAAAGCTGGAGTAATCAGATAGTGTAGTGCTGGTGAAGAAATAGACAAATAGATCAATTGAACAGAATAGAGAGGCCAAAATAGACCAATGCAAATATAGTCAAATGAACTTCATCAAAGGAGTAAAGGCAATATAATGGAGAAACAGTTTTTTCAACAAATGTTGTTTGAACAACTAATTGGACATCCACATGCAAATAATTAAATCTATACACAGATTTTGTATCCTTTCAAAAGTTTACACAGTATGCATCATAGATTTAAATGTAAAATACAAAATAGAAAACTCCTTGACGATAATATTTTTGTGTATGGTGAAATAAAGTGGTCCAGTTTGATTCTTTTTTTGTGAGGGCATCCAGTTTTCCAATACCACTTGTTGAATAAACTCTTTTTCCCATTATATATTCATCCCTCCTTTGTCAGAAATTGACCATGTAGCTGTGGGTTTATTTCTGAGTTTTTTGAGTTTATTTCTGAGATCTATTTCATTGATCTGTGTTTCTATTTTATGCCAATATTATATTGTTTTAATTACTGCTTTGTGAAATAAGTTGGAATCTGGAATTGTGATATCTCCAGTTTATACATATATATTTTTTTCAATATTCCTTTAGCTATTCAAGGTCTTTTGTTGTTCCAGACAAATATTAGGATTGCTTGTTCTTGTTCTGTGAAATATATTGTTGGTATTTTGAGAGGCATTGTATTAAATCTGTAGAACTGCTTTGGATAGTAGAGGCATTTTAACAATATTTGTTCTTTCAATCCATGAGCATGGAATGTCTTTCCATATCTTTGTGCTGTCTTGAATTTCTTTTCAACAGTGTTTTATAGTATTCGGAGTACAGATCTTTCACCTCTTTGGTTAAGTTTATTCTTACATACTGTATTGTTTTTAGTGCAATTGCTTATATGATTTTTTTTAATTTCACTGTCTTCTGCTTTCTTATTAGTGTATTCAAATGCAACAGATTTTTGTACATTGACTTTGTATCCTATAACTTTACTGGTTTCATTTATCAGTTCTAGTAGTTTTTTTGGTGGCATCTTAGGTGTTTTCTATATATAGTATCATGTCATTTGCAAATAGTGAGAGTTTCACTTCTTCCTTAAAAATTTGAATGTTTTTTTTTAAGTTTCTTTATATTGTCTAATTGCCATAGCTACAACTTCTCCTACTATTGTGAGTAACAGTGTTGAGAGGGGACATCTTTGTCTTGTTCTTGACCTTAGGGGCAAAATTCTCAGTGTTTCATTATTGAGTATAATGTTGGCTGTGAGTTTTACATATGAGACCTGTATTATATTTTCATCTGAGACCTTAGGCCTACTTTGCACAGTGGCTTTATCATGAATGGTTGTTGTATTTTGTCTGATGATTTTCCTGCATCTATTGAAATCATCATATTGTTTTTAACCTTTTTAGTGTTGCTGTGACATATCACATTGATTTCTAAATATTAAACCACCAAAATTCTGACCACATTTCATAAGTTTCAGCATACAGTATTTTCAAAGTTTTATCTTCTTGGAACTGTCTATAATTTCAAGCTTTGTTATTATCTTTTTTTACCTAAGTGATATAAAGTGATTTAATTTATTTTTTAAGTTGCTAAATTTTGTTACTGATTTCTAGTTCTAATCAATTCTGATTAGAGAAAGTATATTTCTGTTGCCTTAGTTGTCCCTGAATGCCTAGTTGACTTTCTGAAAAGGAAGAATGACTATTTTAGGATTGACTCATTCCATATGAATATATTGAAAGTATTCACCTTACCTAGTTTTCTTCCATTTCATTAAGGCCCCTGAACTTAAAAGGGCATTAAAATGTGAAAAGGAGCAATGTCTTTATTTTAAAAGTAGAGTTTATTTTGAAATTCCTTGACTTACAGTGGCATTCTTTCTAGATGTTGTTTGGCAATCAATTAAATTTCACAAGCTAGGTCTGTTATGTATTCCTGGTGCTTCCTGTCTAAACCAACATGTACTTACTTACAACAAGACCTGCTATGCTTTTTGGGAGCTAGCTCCTGATACATTTATAGACAGTCTTGTATTTTTGCTGATGTGACAGAGGTTCTAGGAAAAACAGTCCTCCAATTTCTTCTGTTACACTCAAAAGACAGAGTGTGTTTACACATGTAAGGTATCTGTTGATTTCTGTCTTATTCTGCTTTTGACTCTTATTCAGACTGTGATGTACATGATTGTTTCCAATAAGGTTTCCTTGAAATTAACTAATTACCATTTACCATTCTTATTTTTTGTTTTTGAAGACCATATATATATATTTTGAAGACCATATAGTGTTTCAGCAGAAGTAAAAGAAACTATTTCATAACGATTGCTTTAATTTAAAAAACAAACAAACAAAAACAATACGAAGCAGTAATGACAGCAATTTATATTTCAGATCACTATGGAGGTGTTTGTTTGTTTGTTTTCAAGAATACAAAATGCATCAGTATTAATTTGTACCTGAAAACTAAGTGGTCCAAAAAGCTGGTTGGTTTCTAACTAGTTGAACTTCAACCCTGGGTAAAAAGCAAACAAACAACATCAACAGCAAAAAAAACAGAAATCTTCCTTTAGATTGTCACCAGTTTAAATATAAGAACATATATTGTTCTGAGTCCACACCAGATTTAT
This sequence comes from Crocuta crocuta, assembly GCF_008692635.1. Taxonomy (NCBI): domain Eukaryota; kingdom Metazoa; phylum Chordata; class Mammalia; order Carnivora; family Hyaenidae; genus Crocuta; species Crocuta crocuta. Next base: position 20,068,990 of record NW_027528977.1, on the reverse strand, counting down.
AGAGCACAGTTTTAATATCTACTAAAGTTGATGATTACAAAGCAAGGATTTTTTGTTTGTTTGTTTCATGTTTACAGAGTAGAGTTAGAGTAGAGGAGGAACATGTGTAGAAATGAAAATGAAAATGCTCTTCAGAAATCATACTTAGCAAAGTAGGCCAAGTTAGATGGTGGATTTAATAATATAGTGCTTTTTTTTGGGGGGGGGGTTTCTACTCATCTTTATTCACTCCTCCAAAAAGCACCACAGGCCAACCACACCCTTGATTAGCTCTCCATGGTTCCCCATCCCAGNTGGGGATGAGCACTGAGTGTTATGTGGAAACTAATTTGACAATAAACTATTTGTAAAAAAAAATAAAAAAATAATATAGTGCTAATTACGCTTTTCTTTCTGCCTTCCACCACTGTGTACTTACACATCCCATATAAGAAATGGAACTTTTTGACATTTCCAGGTATTTTAAAGTGATAAACTAAAATTACCCTTTGGAAAGCATAATTGTTAGTAATAAAAACCTGCTATATTTCTCTACTATGAAGATGTATTTTAAGCACAAACAGGATACTTCATGTCTTAGCTGTTCTTGTGCATCAGTTAAATTAGAATGCTTTGATATGTTAATTATTTATCACTCTAAATTATGCATCTTCTAAAATTAAAGAAACACATAACCTATAATTTATTATTCATTTAGCATGAAAACGTGTTTTTATGTGGCTGTTTCTCTTCTAGGTACAGGATTTCTGCTTTGATGTAAAACTTATCAACATATGGCTTCAAGTACAAGATGGGAAAGTTCAGTTATCTAAAAAGATGTACACACAAAACCTGTATCATTTGTTTTTCAGTGCAGTTTTACCATTTTATATCTAATAATGGTGTAAGCCTGTGCTGTTAGAGATATCTATATCTATATATCTGTGTGTGTGTATGCATTCAGAAAAATGCACTAAATTCATAGCAAGTCAAGGCAAATAGAGGGTTCTCTGTAATGAAAGTTGTAACTATGTAGTATTTTGTTTATTTTTAACAGAAAAGATTCTACATTCTTATCTATCTCCAGGTTGCACTGAAGGGAGCTATAGTAGAAAAACTGACTAGAAAAACACAGTATCTTTTACATTAGTGATCTAAAAACAAAGAAAGTTATCTAGCTTACCATCTAATTCCTTAAATTAATACAGTATATTTAGTGTTAATTGTTGATGTATATGTTTGTGATAGCCAAAAGAAGACTGCAATAGATACACATAAAAACAAAAAATGATTCGTAGGTAGAGATTTGTGTTATTTAGGGATATTTGTATGATAATTTGAGAGGCAACACTAAGAACTGATTTTCCTATCTTAAAGCTTTCTCCTAACTTGTTTAATGCTGTATTAGAAGTCATAACTCTCCTTTGTCACACAACACTTCCAGAAGAGAAGAGATACCACATTTATTGAATACTTGCAGCCATAAACACCAGCTGTTCCCTCCACTTGTATTATATGCCTTTTGGAGTATTTCTCTAAAAATTATATGTTAAGACTTCTTTTTCTTTAATGTTTTTTGTTTTGTTTTTGTTTTTGTTTTCTGAGAGAGAAAGAGCATGAGCAGGGGAGGGTCAGAAAGAGAGGGAGACAGAATCTGAAACAGGCTCCATGCTCTGAGCTGGCTGTCAGCACAAAGCCCGACAGGGGGCTCAAACCCACGAACCACGAGATCATGACATGAGCAGAAGTCGGACACTTAGTCGACTGAGCCACCCAGGCACCCCTAAACTTTAAGACTTCTTATAGGAACCTTCATTCTTCTAATGCAATTATAGTTTTGAATATCATATCTACAGTATAACTGTGCTGAATGTATTTTCAAACCCCAAATGGGATCCGGTGGTTGCAAGTCTTACTGCTTATGGGAACAATGGATCCATATGTTTGGAATTATAACTAATTGAAAATTCAGAAACATTTATTTATATATACCTAATACACATTCAAAAATGTTCTGAAGACACTAGGCTCAAATCTCGAGGAATCTTTCTAATATAGGCTTTTGTGTATTGTTTTAAATAATTTTAGTGAATAGTTGAGTAAGGCAGAATCTTAGAAGACTTGATAGTCCATTTATTACAGGCTCAATAACTTGAGTATATTGAGGGTAAATAAAGAGGCAGAATGAAGAATGTCAGTGTGGTAGGCAAACTTGAGAATGGCCCCAAATATTCCCTATCTCCTTGACACCCTGATGTCATGCCTCCTCATATGTGTAGATTGTACTTAATGACTCTTCTCTGATTAATAGATGACTACAGAAGTTATGGGATGTCACTTTCAAGATCAGGTTATATAAAGCCTTGGGTGCTTTCTTTCTCTGTGTACCTTTCTGTATCGTTCCTTCTCTGTCAGATGTCTTACACTAGGCAAGGAAAACTGCTGTGTGGTAAGAAGCCCTGTGGAGCAGTCCAAAAAGTACAGGCCTCTTGAGCCTTCACAGAAGTGCAAAGCCATGGCCTACAGCTTGACTACAACCCCTCATTGAGAAATATTGAGTCAGAGACCCCTGACTAAGTTGTACTTGGATTCTGACATACAGAAACTGTGAGACTAAAAGTGTTTGCTATTTAAAGCCACAAAGTTTGGGGATGATTTGTTTCACAGCAGAAGATAATTAATACAGTGTGCCAACGTAGTAGCATTCCTAGAATGCTAGGAACTAATGTGATTTTATAAATAAACCTGTTATCATCTGGTGTTTATAAGGGGTGAATGGGTTTAATGGTCTTTTATTCTGGTTCCCCTTACTGCAAGGATTTTCTGCTTTTTTAATCCATTCATAAAATATTCACCAAATAAATTATTTTTCTAATGAAATACTATGACTGAGTGAGATGGTCAAATATTAAAAGAAACAGTGTCAATCCTTTAAAAAAATCCTCTCTAATAACAGCAATATTTTATTGAGCATCTATTTAAATTACCTCAACTGTTCAGCAACTCGAGATTTTACCTCCAATATGTTCATGTAAAAAGATCCTGCCAATAAGAGAGCATTATAGACTACTTTTGCAAACATTCTATTTCTCATAATTTCTTGTTATAAAAGATAATCATACCTTATAATCTAAGCCAATATTCCCTACAGCATAAATCATTGTAACATTAAACCTTTATATTTATTGCCTATTCTATCTTGCTGCTGACAGTCCTATTAATGCTTTGCTTAGCAAGTCAAAAAATGATACCTCAGTACTATATAGTACTAGAAAAGATTGAGAAAACTCTTTGTACACAAATCAGCTGAAAGCATAACTTATCTGTTACAGCACAGGAAGATTAAATACATGGCCATAAAAATCCCTGCAATCATGGTAACTGGAGTTGAGGTTGTCTCTATTGCTTTAATAAATCCTTTAAGTATGCTTTCAATCTCTCAACAATTCCTGACAAAGCTTGTGTGCTGTTGTTGTGAATCTGCCTACCTCCAAAGTCCTGATGGTGAATATTTCATGTAGCTTACCATTTCTTTGTGTCTCTAGTTTAGAAGAAGCTAGTATACTGTTTGCTTGTACTTCTTAATACCTTTTTAGTAGAAGATGGATTTGTACTTCTAGGCTTTAGCTACCTAATTTCCTGTTATAGAAGATAAAAATTTCATTTTTGCAAATGATGAGTGGAGTGATTATGTTTCATAAATTTTAAGGCCACAAACCATTAACTGAGTCTCTCTGAGCACAAGTCATTTTAGCCATGTGTATGTACCGTTAAACGAGAGGCTTGTGTTGTTGTAATATCTGACTATTGCCACAAAAGATCCTCTATAAACTTCACATGAAAACTTTATTTGAGCAAGGGGAAGGCAGAAACAAATTACTATAAAAATTCACCCTTTCTGAGAGAAATTGATTGCTCATATTTAAGTTTGGAATTGAACTTGTTACTTACTTGCTCTTTATTATGAGGATCTCTGATGCAGTGTAAATCAGAAGATTAAGGCAAAGCACATTAGGAGAGTACAAATAGTTGTATATTCTTATTCAACTCTATGTTTATCCCTTTATTGCAGATTTATGGAATCAGGCAAAATATCAACCCTGGACATTTAGAAGAAATGGTCTCTTAAGATACTTCCCTTGCTGGGTATTTCAAGAATGATCATTTTACTTCAATGTGTTGGGCATTGGTTCTAATCGCTATTTGGAGGAAGGGGGCTTGACATTTCTCAGTGACATTATTAGGCAGGCAAGGTAAACAAAATAATTCCCAGAGTGTTTATTAAGGAATTTCATATCACAGAAGTCACCATTCCTAGAACGTTCATCCCACCACTTTTTAACTCCAGAGTTTCTTCTTATGATGCCATATAACCCAAACATGAAGTAAATGTTTTATAAACCTCTAGGCAGATTACAACATCAGCTGGAAAATTAAGAAAGCTTCAGTTTTCAAAAAGCTTTTGGATTCTTTTATTTGCAGTCCTAATCCAGCCCCCTGTGATATCATCTTAGGTCAAATTAGTTTATTTTGTTAACATATGGCTTTTCTCATAATGACATCACTAATATCAAGACAGGGTTTTATTGCCCAGATAGGCCAAGTGCCCGTCTAATCAGCTTTGGTCAGACACTCTGCTCCTTTTCATTGAATGCCAACTCAATGTCTTTAGAACATGGCCCTTTACAGCCTCCTCTTACCTCTTCCTTTTTTCTGTGTATCTTACTGACTTGACACATTTTATATGTAGGAATTAAACCTGTTATTTATCTTTTACAATATATATTTCATTCTGGTAGTTGTGACTCAGCAATGTGCATTCTGTATATAGAGGTCATAAATTACTCTAAGTAACTTGATTTGCTTATTATTAGCCTTATATTTCTCAAAAAATGCCAGTTTAGCTTAAAATAGTATGTCAGGAATGATTTTACAGATTTCGTATCTTCTGTCCAGTTTATAGAACAGAGTAGAACTATTCAGAAGAGTCTTATTGGTTGCCACGTCTTTTAATAACAAACATCAAATTGCAGAATTATCTAAAATTATTACCTAATAAATCTGTTGACTGTACTGAAATACCAGAGTATTTTTCCTCTGGTTGGGTATAGCACGCTAGTGCACAGTAAGGGTAGTAAAGTGCTCAAACCTGGCATCAAGAGTCTTTGCACTTTTGCAACCTTCCAGAACACCATTTCCCCCAAGCAGCAATGCCAGCCAGAAGACCAAGCCAAGCATGTAGGTTTGCACCTTCATGAGACATTATATATGTTGGCTTGACTGGAGACAAAAAGAGAATCATAAATTCTGTAGTTCTGATGATATTCTCAAACCCTGAGCCTTAGAAGCACATACTTAAAAATGATCAAGCCAATTAACTAACCAGCAGAAACACAAAGCATATCAAAAGTCATTCTTCATCACCTCTTCGGCTGATTCTACCCAAGTTTTTGTTCATTGCCTCCTATAAGATGGTCTTCTATCACCTTCTCTATGACTATATTAGGCCTACACTTCTGGTTCCTTTAGTCTTGTTTTCTGTTATAATGTTCTTGGAGCTTAGTGTTTGCCTGTTGTAGGGATCTATTTTTGATACTTAAACAAGTGTTCACTTTTAAAATCTAAAATTATGAGGTACATCTTAGCTTTATCCCTACCTCTAAAACCCCAAAACAAGTATGCTTTGCTTGGTTTTGGAGCTAAGAAGATTCTGAAAAACTCATAGATGCTCTAAGAACTGTTGAATATGGTAGCTTGTGCAAATTCAACAAAGAAGCTTGAAATCTATACCCAGACTTTATTAACTAAATAAAATATTGAGATATTTGATAACATTAAAATGTAAGAAGGCATATCTCTAAAAAGCCAGATTGTCTCAGTTTACAAATTACTTTCAGTAATTAGTAAATTGTTGAGAGATTTATATGAAAATCTAAATAAAAGCTTAGTTGCATTAGGATCCTTTATGGCAGATACAATGACAATATGATATAATTTAATGAAACAATAAGGACTTTGGTTTATGAATTATTTCCTTAGTACTGTGTTAGTTTCTGCAGAGAATTAAGTGATATGTAATGCCCTGAGCTAAGTTTTTTTCAATGGATTAGCTAATTGAGACCTCATTACAGTGGTAAGAATTAGGAGGGTTAGACCGAAGGTAAGGGTTTACTTGCTCAGTTAATCAGGAATTTGAAAACAAACCTATTTTCAAAGCCTGTGCTCTAATCATTACTCACTCTTGCCTTCAGAGGATTTTTTTTTCCCTTTGAGACATCACATATATATTAAGAGATCAGTAAATGTTCATTTAGTGAATAAATGAATGAACGAAGGGGAAAGAAGAGACATAAGTATAACAATTTCTTTTCCTTGGAATAAAGGCCTTGTAATTTGTACAGGATTTTAGAATAGTTACAGTAGTAGTGCACCCTACCTTAAGATAGCCGTTTTCTCCTCCCCAATGCTAAATGTGAAGTTGAGTCAGAGGAACAAGATGTTAAATTTGACTAATTATCATTTGCTGGTAAGAAGGAAGAAGAATATCTTTAATTTACTAGTGATACTGCATCTCTTAAAAAGATATCTTGTTTAAAATTTTTTTTTCATGTTTATTTTTTAGAGAGAGAGAGTATGTGTGAGTGAGTTGGGGAGGGGCAGAGAGAGAGGGAGGCACATAATCCAAAGCAGGCTCTAGGCTCTGAGCTGTCAGCACAGAACCTGATATGGGGCTTGAACTCACGAACAGTGAGATCATGACCTGAGCCAAAATCAGATGCCTAACTGACTGAGTCACCCAGGCACCCCAACAGATATCATGTTTTTAACATATAACCAGAATTTATCACATAGGTAGAGTTAAAACTTGAAAATATTCACCGTGGAAACACTGAATCAAATGAAGTTCTCTCTTTTTGTTCTTTAAGTTTATTTATTTATTCTGAGAGGGGGATAGAGCGAGCATGGGGGAGGGAGAGAGAGGGAGAGGAAGAGATAGAATCCCAAAGAGGCTTCACACTGTCAGCACAGAGCCTAACACAGGGCATCATGAACCATAAGATCATGGCCTGAGCCGAAACCAAAAGTTCGAGGCTTAACGAACTGAGCCACCTAGGTACTCTGATATTCTGCTTTAAGCTGGTTCCAGTTGTGAGCATTTTGTGGGAAAGTTTTGTAGAAGTTCTATGTCTGAAGCAAGTAAAATGGTAAAGTGTTATCAACTTGATTCTTTTGAAATTTTGATGATCAAGGACAGTATCTTCACCTTTCATTACAAGGTGAAGGTATAGACATCTAACAAAAAGTTAAGGACATATGACAAAATATGGGTCAAATTGAATTCATCCAAAAAGTTATATCAAATGTAGTGTTTGTAGTGTGTTAAAGTCCTGTAGAAATTTTGGATTGTTGGAAGTTAGTGTGGCTTCAGTTTGTGTGTGTGTGTGCATTAAATTAATCATTTTAAAAGTACTTCCTTAATGCCTAATGTTATAGGTGGAATAATGGTCCCCAAAGATGTCATAATTTTGGAACCTGAAAATATTACTATGCATGTTAAATGAGATTTTACAGATGTAATTAAGTGAGGATCTTGATAAGGGAGATTATCCTGGATTATCCAGGTTGGCCTACTGTAATCAAAAGTGTCCTTGTAAAGTGAAGAGAAAAGAGTCAGTCAGAGAAGTTATGATGATGGAAGCAGAAGTTGGAGCCAGGTGGAGCCATTAGCCAGGGAATGCAGCAGTTGCTGGATGCTAAAAAAGCCAAAAGAATGGATTCTCTTCTAGAACATCCAGGAGGAACAACAGCCCTGGCAACACTTTGATTTTAGCCTAGGAAGATACATTTTGGACTTCTGAATTTAGAGAGGTAATATAACAAATTTTTGTTGTTTTAAGGCTTGTGTTAATTTGTTGCATTAGCAATAAGAAACCGATACACTTAAGTATAGGAAAAATTAAGCTGTCACTTTTTTTTTCTTTAAAAAATGTTTATTTATTTATTTTTAAATGTTTTATTTATTTCTAGGAGAGAGAGAGAGACAGCGTGAGCAGGGGAAGGTCAGAGAGAGAGGGAGTCACAGACTGAAACAGGCTCCAGGCTCTGAGCTGTCAGTCAGCACAGAGCCCGACGCAGGGCTCGAACCCACGAACCGCGAGATCATGACCTAAGCGAAAGTCGGACGCTTAACCGACTAAGCCACCCAGGCGCCCCATGTTTTATTTTTTTTTTTGAGAGAGAGAGAGTACCCACGAACAGGAGAGGGTCAGAGAGAGAAGGGGACAGTATCTGAAGCAGGCTCTGCGCTGACAGTTTGACAGCAAGGAGCCCAACGTGAGGCTTGAGGTCACTAACAAGATCATGACCTAAGATGAAGTGACGCTTAGCTGACTGAGCCACCCAAGCATCCCCCTTCTACTTTTAATAATACATAAAGCTGTGAGATGCCTAAGTGAATCAGTCAGCTAAGCATCCGACTTAGGCACAGGTCAAGTTCTGCAGTATATGAGTTTGAGCCCCATTTCTGCTCTGTGCTGACAGCTCAGATTCTGTGACTCCACCTTTCTCTGCCTTTCTCTCTCGGTCTCTCTGTCTCTCTGTCTCTCTCTCTTTACCTCTCTCTCAAAAAAAATTAAAAATAATTCTCTTAATAATACATCAAGCTGCTAAATGTTTCTGCACTCTGAAACATAGAGAAGAAGATGGAAGAAATGACACTTTAGTTACTCCTTGAAGAATAGTAGAACTGGATGAGTGACCAGTTTTTTTAGATTTGTCCAGGACTTTCCTAATTGAAATACTGGAAGTCCCACATCTTAGAAACTCTTCAACTCCAGGAAAATTGAGAATATTGGTCATCTACAATAGTCTGAAATTGTAGTTTAGTCAGCCTCTGTCCTCATGAATGAAACAATGATGAAACCAGCCCACTTGCTAGGCATCTGTGTTGTAGTACATAGAGAAGTTGAATTTTACAAATGACTTGTATAGTAAAGCATGCAGGAAAAAAATTACTGATGGTCAAAATTGCTCCTGAAAATTCCTTAGGATGAATCTGTGTTGAAGACAGGCATATTTTCTCTCAGCAAAGTCTGACACTGCCAATTTTTGTCCCAGAGATGCAATAGATTGTTCTTTCTCTGGTTAAGCCCCAGAAGGAATTGACTTGTGTAGGGACAATGTAATATGAAAATGACATAAAACTGGTTTATTGACTAGTCTCATCTCATTGGGGGTGTAAACATGGGGTTTGTTTTTTTACAGTTACTTCTTTCAACCGTAGTCTGTCAAAACAGTTTTATTCACATCTCTGGCAAATAATTTTCAGTCGCTCTGATTAAAGTCCTCTTTCTTTCACCTTAATTATCATCTTCTCCCTGTGTAAACTTGAGCTGAGGGCCTGCCTACTGCAGAAGTGTTATAAGGTAGGGAGAGAGGGAGGCATTTTTTGTCTCTAAAACTTGCCTCCTCTTTCTCTTCAAGTCCTCCCTATGGCAATGTGCTGGGTAGGTAAGGAAGAGAGGAAAATATATTCACCTAATTGACTGCTATGTGGTCAATTTTCTCTTGTCAGTTTCTACTTCTTTAGCTAGGGTGGACTGGCCTCTAGTTTGCTTTTTTAGGGCATAGGTATGAATTCATCTGAGGGCCACAATGGATCTCCCCACTACCCTTCCCTCTAGTCATTAGGAGTGATCTCCACAGCCTTCCCTTCTTCCCACTAGGGCTCTTTGGTCTAGTAAGTAGTCGACTTGGATGATTTTTAATGAATTTTGTCCCTGGAGTCTCCCTAATGCTGTACTTTTTGACATGTGTTTCTGAGATGAACTTTTATCCCAAAAGAAAAAAAAAAGTAATTCATCATCCTTAAAACGAAAGGTCTGAGTACAGAGAAATTATGTGCAGATAGTCATCCTGGTCACTATTCTCCTTTTCCATAAAAATGATGGAAACATATATTCAGAATATCACTTAGTATGCATGAATATATACGTGTATGTTGCAACATTATGCAAACCAGATTCAGTTACGTTAGCATTTTCTGTTCCATTCCAAGATTCATAAAGGTTCCAGATAATCATTTTGTTTCTGTAAGATTCAAGATGAAGTAAGATTAAGCATGAATTCAGAAGTCCACACTTGTGTTTCTCTAAAATCCATCACATTTTTCTGCTAACCATAGTGTCTACATTATACATGGAGCTGTAGATTGGTATTATATTTTGTCCAGATTAAGCATGAGTTTGAAAAGATAGGTTTTTTTTTAGATTTCCTGAGATACCACATTTTAATAATGATAAATATTTCTAGTTTAATTAATCGCCTCACTAATTTATTCCAGCCTAATCCTGTATTTCTTAGTGATATTAAGGATGAGTATCTCATAAGGATTTAAATAGACTCCATTGGGAATCACACTTAACATATAAAATGATTTCAAACTCATCTTTTCTCTGTACTCCAAATGTCTTAATTTGCTTTGTATAAATCAATATATTTAGAAATGACTAGCAAGTGATTTTCAGCAAATTAACTAATAATATGAAAACAGTTTTGTTTCAAGTCACTTAAAAATATCACATTATTTATACCTAAATGTAGTTTATTATTTCTGTAAATACTTTAGAATGGTATTTTCAAATAATATTATTAAGATTATTCTAAGTATTGGGGCGCCTGGGTGGCTTAGTCGGTTAAGCGTCTGACTTTCGCTTAGGTCATGATCTCGTGGTTCGTGGGTTCGAGGCCCGCGTCAGGCTCTGTGCTGACTGCCAGCTCAGAGCCTGGAGCCTGTTTCAGTCTGTGACTCCCTCTCTCTCTGACCCTCCCCTGCTCACGCTGTCTCTCTCTCTCTCCTAGAAATAAATAAAAAACATTTTTTAAAAAAAGAATTCTGTTTATAGAAAAAAAAGATTATTCTAAGTATGCTAATAGCTACACTCTAATAAAGGGGCTCTGTGGTCAAAAATGCTCATGGAATACTAAGGATGATACATTTCTCTTAAAATTCTTGGCACATGTTAACATAATAAAAGCTTTGATAAGTCCTATGGCTTATGAATCTCTAATTCATTTAACTGAACATTTCTCAAGCATATATAATCTTGAAAATTTTGGCAGAAACTTATATTAAAGTATTTCAGGATACCAATGTTCATTAATCTCAATTTTCACAATGTTATTTGAAAGCTTTCTTAATAACATGAGCAGATTTTTAAAATAAATGCTAATCTTTTTAAATACATGAATATAAGATCAGAAATTTATAAAAAATAAGCTTATATAAAACAATCTTTACACAACAAACAATTTATATTTTACACTTAGTATGTTCCATATGTTCTATTTTCTGTACATAGCGATAGGCTTAACTGTATATGAAACTTCATGATGTTACTTTTAGGAGTCTTTTTGTAGAATAAGTGACAAGTAATAAGGGAGTGAATTAAAACAAAGGTAGTAGGGATGGAGAAGGAAAATTGATAACTCAGTAGGACTTAGTGACTGAAATGAATGTGGGGACAAAGAGAAATTACTTGTGATAGGATGTTCATTGGTGGCACTGCATACAAGATGGGGGAAGATATAGCAGGGACATGGGAAGTACTATCTTTGGGATTGAGTTATCTCTGTAACAATCAAAAAGAGATGTGCAACAGTTATTGAGTATATGTAAGAAGTTTGAGGGAAAGGTTGGGACTAAAGCTAATAAGTAAGGCATTATGAGCATAAAGGACATAGTTGAATGTATGGAATAATGTAAGGGTCATTCAGGAAGAGAATCTTGAGTCAGAAGCATAATGTGGAATACAAAAGCATAGGCAGTACAAATTTTTAAAAGGCCATGTTGAACAAAAAAGGGAGCTGAAGAGGAGCCAGTGAAGAAATAAAACAGACAGAGGTCTGTATGAGGAAATCCACAACAGTTCAACGTCATAGTAACCAAGCAGCTAGAGATTTCAGGAAGAAGGGAGTGACGGACAATTCCAAAATTTAGCAAATAACCCCAATCAGAAGAATATTAAATGATTGCTACTAAACTTGACATTTGGGAGCTTATTAGTGGAATTAATAAAAATACTTGAAAAATCTTTTGGTAGCAGAAGTCAGATTTCAAGAACTGTGGAGAAAACAGGAATAGAAGCAGTTAAAATGATTCTTTCAAGAGTTGTAAATGGCTTGGACAGGAGAAAGATTTTGTATCAACTGGAGGCAGTGAAGTGTGGAAGGGGAGTGGAGAATGTGATGCTTAAGTTTGTTTATAGACAAAAGGGAAGAAGCAGTGGAAGACAGCACATAAATCCCTAGAATCATAAATCCTAGGGAAAACAGGAGGGGATGGGATTCAAAACACAAGTGGATAAATAAGATTGAATATAGAAGGGAATTCTTGGAAGGTTAGAGGAAAAGTTGTAGAAACAATACTTTTTCCTTGATGTTATAAGAGGCAGAGTTTGTGATCTGCCTTAGGAAGTTGAGTATAAAAATAATCATGAAGATTCGGGAATGTTTTTTGAGATGAATGGAAGGGAATGTCTCATCTGGTGAGTTCTGGTGTGACTTACTTGTTGGAGAATAAGCACTTTAATTCCAGTGCAATATATTCTCTACTATCATTCTTTATCTCTTGCAGTTTCCTTAATTAGTGATATATTTAGATATTCTGTCTTCAATATGTTGTTGGAGTTTTTTCCTTCTTGTTTTTTCTTCCTTTCTCCTTCCTTATCTTATGTTGCTGCAATTCCACGTACAACTGACCCTTGAACAACACAGGGATTAGTGGTACTGGCCCACGACTCAGTCACAACTCTGCATATAACTTTTTTTTTATTACTGTTTTTTTTTAATTTAAATATTTTTATTTCTAGGAGAGAGAGACAGCGTGAGCAGGGGAGGGTCAGAGAGAGAGGGAGATACAGACTCTGAAATAGGCTCCAGGCTCTGAGGGGGCAGTCAGCACAGAGCCCGACGCAGGGCTCTAACCAACGTACTGCGAGATCATGACCTAAGGGAAAGTCGGATGCTTAACCGAATAAGCCACCCAGGCGCCCCTCTGCATATAACTTTTAACTCTCCCAAAACTTAACCACTAATAGTCTACTGTTGACCTGAAGCCTTACCAATAACAGTTAACCCCTATTATTTGTGTCCTATATATTTAATACTGTAGTTTTAAAACTATAGTAAGCTAGAGAAAAGAAAATGTTATCAAGAAAACTGGAAGAGAGGTGCCTGGGTGGCTCAGTCGGTTAAGCGTCCGACTTCGGCTCAGGTCATGATCTCACGGTTCGTGGGTTCGAGCCCCACATCGGGCTCTGTGCTGATTGCTAGCTCAGAGCCTGGAGCCTATTTCAGATTCTGTACCTCGCTCTCTCTCTGACCCTCCCCTGCTCATGCTGTCCTCTCTCAGAAATTAATGAAACATTTTAAAAAAAAGAAAACATTTAAAAAAACTGGAAGAAAGAGAAAATGCATTTTACAGTACAGTGTTGTAAAACATCTGCGTAAGAATGGATCCATACAATTCAAACCTGTGTTGTTCAAGGACCCATGAATCCTAATAGGCTAGGATAAACACTATTGTACATATAATGATAGGTATGCATATATAGGAACATTTGGAAAAAAGATAATATTAATATCTTTATTTTTCGTCATATTTTATTATTGGCCGGAGGAAACTTTTCTAATGTGTCCCCAGATGAATATAATATCTCATGCCTTGGATACAGTCATTCCTCTTTTTCTTTTCTCTCTCGCTTTTTTTAATGAGTAGGAGAGTTTAGAACATTTTACATATATAGTTTATTCTTTATTAACTTGCTTCTCTTTTCTCCCTACAAGATCATTAAATCCTTGAAGGCCAGCTCCTGTTGAAAAAGATTAGCTAGGGGCGCCTGGGTGGCTTAGTCGGTTAAGCGTCCGACTTTCGCTTAGGTCATGATCTCGCGGTTCGTGGGTTCGAGCCCCGCGTCGGGCTCTGTGCTGATTGCCAGCTCGGAGCCTGGAGCCTATTTCAGAGTCTGTATCTCCCTCTCTCTCTGACCCTCCCCTGCTCACGCTGTCTCTCTCTCTCTCCTAGAAATAAATAAAAATATTTAAAAAAAAAAAGAAAAAGATTAGCTAAATATTTATCACCTTGGTGTCTTTAGAAAATGTTAGTTCCCTTAGCCCTTTTCTCTTTACTTCTGTTGCATATTCCTATGGAGATCTAAATATGGCACCTACCACATAGAGGTTCTGGTACACTCCATTTGAATTGAACTGATAAAGTTACATTTCTCTAGAGTGAACTAGAACTGCTACCGGCTTGCTTCTTAAAATTATTAACTATCAATATTTACTGTTTATACCTCTTTTTAATTTTATATATAATTTATAGCTAGCTGTCATTTTCTTTCCAAACTTCCAAACCTCTTTGGCTACCTTTGGGGGTAGTCTCTACTTTGAAAATTTTTGTGGGAGGTGAATCCAGCTCCCATGAGACAGGCTAAAATGTAACATACTCATTTTTGCAGTTTTTTTTGCAACTAGGAAACAGGCTTCAGAATGAATTTGGACCAATTTTACACCTGGTAAAGATTTTGTATTGAGACAAAGGCAGAGGATTTATTCAGGCTCTGAGAACAGCACTAAGAAGAGCATATTCAGTTCCTAGGACTGGCCATATTTGTGGTTCTAGCAGCAGTGCTTAACACCGGTCCTGCTGGAGAACTGTTAGAGGTCAAGTTTATATGGCTGGGGTGTCATCAGTGGACTAATGTGGATTGTATATGAATTGTATATCGATTGTATTTGCTGTGTGACCACTTTGTTTCTACCCATGCTTTTTAGTCTAATTCTTGAATTTTCCTGTCAATTTGATGAGCCACACAGTTTTTTATTGCATTGTGTTGTGTGTTCTTCTAAATGATTTTTTAGCCTTACTTAAGAGTTGCTTTTTGTTACTCATTGTAAAATACATTGAATAATATGTAAGAGAAACAGCATCATTTTTTAATTTAATTTTATATTTTATTATCACCTGTTTCTTGTGACAAGTTGACATAGATTTGGGATCTGACATGTCTTATTTGGTTCATAACTAAACAATTTGCTTAATATTACTTTTAGGTAGCAGGAAAATTATGTCCTTATATTCATTATATTACAAAAGCTTAACATGGTTTTAAGCACAGGTTATGTCAAAAGATTTATATTTCAAAAATCAGTTATTTTTGTACATTTCTAATCTCAACATATCACTAATAAAAAGCTGGGAGATTTTTAACACAATTTTGTTGAATTAATTAGGACAAATTATACTTCATTTAAACTGCTCTAATTAATTTTTGCTTGTGCTATAGTGTTAAAATACTTTGTGGACATTTGGTGTGCACTCTTTGCAAAATGAGGAAGTATAACCTTATCACCAGTTAACATATCAAGTGTCTAACTAAATTTAGCCTAGACTTGTCCTATTATACAAGTTCCCACTTATCCAAGTTGACTCCCATTAGCCACTGTGCCATAATGGCTTGTGGGAAGACTGAACAGAAAATTGAATTAATGCAAGCCATTTCTCAATCATTTCTCATTCTCATAAAATAATTAAAGCTGATGTAAGAGGGCTCATTAAAACGGAAAACATTAGGCTCATTAAAAAGCCATTAAACCATCTCACTTCTCTGATTTATTTTATTGTAACCTTATTCGGCCATTGTTTAAAAGTCACTGCACCCAACATTTCTTTTCTCATCACTGAGGAAATGTTATTCAAAGTGCACATCCTGGCTATGTGGCCATTTGATCTTAAAATCATCTAGAGTACTTTTGCTTAGCGTTTAACTCTCTGAGACCAGCATCTGACTACTGCAAATTAAAAATCATATAACAATACCGGGTTGGATTAGATTTGCATTTCAATATTTATTTCAGCTATTTGTAAAATGCATAAAAGTTCTTAGTCTTTTAACCTTATATTGTTTAAACTTGAAGCTACATTACTACTCATACAACCAAAATGAATGTCCATTGGTCATTTTATGACCATGTTTTTATTTTAATTTATTATTTTTTTAAGCAGTAAGTTTCTCTTGACAAACCAATGAAAGTTCTAATCAGGGAAAATACATATCTATGAAAGGTTTCAGTTGTAAATGTTGGATTTTAAGTATGATGAAATTAGACACTAACAGGTTTTCTTTTTTTCCCATGACGATATTTTCTTAATATGCCTGTACAAGTATAGATCTAAATAAAACTGACTTGGTTTTAAAATAGTACAGTGCATATTAGAATTCATACAGAAGATATCGTATAGAGGTAGATACATTTTAATATATTCTTATATTAGGAAAACTAACACTAGCAAAGCAGTAGACAAGACCTGAAACTCAGTGGCTTAATCTTAATGACACAGTTGAATGCTGCTTTTGGCAGCATTTTTCCATCTTAAAATTGTGCATGTTGGAATGTGGTGGACATGATGATGCACTGGCCCTATCTTCCTTCAGAGACTGACTCCTTACATCTAAAGACTGATTAAGGCATGTATGTGAATGCATGACTCTTCGATGTAATATTCAATGTTAAATAGGCCCTTTTCTTTTCTTTTTCTTTTTCTTTCTTTTCTTTCTTTTTAAATTTTTCTAGCTCCCAGAGAGGGCAAGTCAGGTCCCAGCATCACAGCTTAAATTTGTTCCTCTGCGCAGTCTTGTTTCCTTCCTCTCCTTTCCACAGTTATTACTGATCCCAAAGACAGTATTTAATAAATATACTGTATACTTAACCTGTATCTCGGAAAATCCAGATTCCAGGAAATCCAATTTTTATTGTGGATAACTTAGTCTCCAGTGTTATTGAGAGAGAGATGGGAAGGACGTCAAATTCCACAGTTTCAAAGTAGCACGTCGTTTCTATTCATTATTCATAGGCCAGAACTACTCATATAGCACCAAATGAACTACAACAGTTTGTCCCCTTTCTGTACAATATACTAAATGTCATTTTGACAGAGTAAAAATATTATTAATCACTGTAGTTATTACAGTTATTACATCTTTATGTCCAAACCTTTTGGATTTTTGTATGAAATACTGTGTCCATTTCTTTATGATGACTTNTGGCCCATGTATAAAGAAAGATGAAAACCAGGGAATTGACTTTTTAAATTTATTATTATTACTACTACTATTATTATTATTAGTGTATTGGGTCACGGTCTGTTTGGATGGCATTAATACTACTTAGAATCCTAGTTTGATATTTTATTAGACTTTCTCCCCCGCCCCCATCAGTGAACCAGATTTTGTGTTTGTAGTACAGTAAAATAATAACTATCACACTAATGATGATACTAACAAAATAAATTACAATGAATATTAAAAGTTACAGAGAACTAGTTGTGTGATAAGCTACCATTATGAAAGTAGATAGAATTATTGTCTCTACCTAATAAGAAACAGAAAGAGGCCTTGAGAAAGTAGAAAACTTCCTTAATTTCAGCAAGCAGTAAGGATTTTTGGAGTTCCATTTCACATCCATCTGGCTGTAAAACCTGTGTCATCACTGTTGTATTAGACTCCTTGGGAGAATCACGACTTAAGTGTTTTTGTCCAGCCTTCCTCCTTCCCATTAAAATCATCATGAAACTAAATGCCACTGAACACTTTCCATTCTCTGTATTTAAACTGAAAACGATGGACTGAGAGCCTAGAAAATACATTAAAGAAGTGTCTCTAAAATAGCATGCCAGGTTTCTTTCTCAAATGCTTTTGAATCTGTGTTTGTTTCTTATGATTTTATGTTAATATTCTTGAGTAAATTGGGAAATTGGCCACATGACATGGTGTCACTATTATAAATGAAGTGACACTAATACTAATGTTTCCACTTCCTAATGTTATACTGATTTAGTAACTCATACTGATGTTAAAATTTACAGTATAAATAGTTTAACCCCAGATCTAAATGAGTTAAAACATGTTTGAGTGATGGAAGAAGGAAGTTGCATTTGGAAGAAAAATATATGCAGAAATGTTGAGTATTATTTGGAAAATCCCTGGGACATCATAAGTTGATCAACCCCATGGATGATTTAGGTTAAATGAGCTCAGAATAGATGCATACCAATCAGACATCTAATTATATTTTAAAGGAGAGATTTTTAGAATAAAGATGTGAAGGTATGCCATTTTTTTTTTCCTGGTGAGTGCATTGTTTTTGTGTAAATGTACATGGAAATCCTAAATATAGTCAGATGTTAAACTGCTAAACTTTATAGCACGAGAGAAATCAAATAGATGATTTTATTGTCCCTGACCTGACTAACATAGCTTCATGAATCCAACTCTACCTGTGACCACAGTAGAAATACTAGTTTATTTCAGATCATCATCTTCCCAGAACTAAACTGGAAACACTGTTGAAACCAGATGCTCTGTGCTCTATTTCTAGGCTTCCATTGCTTTCCAACCACAGATTTCTACAAATACAAGCAATCACACACATATGCAAACACATACACTGACTGATATTCACACCACCAGCCTCTATTTGGATGTGTTTATAACTTCAAATTAAGTAATCTAACCTTGTTTTGGAAAGCATTTCTTCCCTTCAAGGTTTCAGTACATAATTCTTCTGAGTACTCAAAAAAGTGTTGTGATTATATTAGTGTCACATACACCCAATATTTATAAGCATTGAAGATAATTCATTGAAGATAATTCAGTATTAGAGCAGGGACTCAAACCCACCCTTTTTGATGACCAAAAGTAATCGCTTAACAGTGTTGCTGTATTGAGTTCCCATTTATCTTATACCCTTAGAAAGGCAAGTGTATTTCCTTATGTTGAAATTCATGGAAATACACCATATTTTGACCTTTATTTCTCATTAAGATTTTGTCCTTTAGAATAGTTTTCGACTGATAATAAATTATGAAGATAGTATAGAATTCTCATACTCTGCAGCCATTTTCTCCTATAATTGACTTCTTACATTAATTTGGTGCATTTGTTACAAATAACAGATCATTATTGATACATTATTATTTACTGAAAATTTTCAAATTTCCTTAATTTTGTCTTATTTCTGTTCATGATCCCATTCAGGATACTACATTACCTTTAGTTATCATATTTTCTTAGACTCCTCTTGGCTGTGACAATTTCTCATACTTTCCTTGTTTTTGATCAAGTTGATGGTTTTGAGGAGTACTGCACAGGTATTTAATCATATTTTTATATTTTCATGATTAAATTGGGCTTATATATTTTTGGTAGGATGATCACAGAGGTAAAGTGCCATTTTTATTTTGTTCCATTAAGAATGCCTATTACTCATATAATTTACCACTATTGATATCAGCCTTAAACAACTTGCTCACCTGGTTTTATTTGTTGAGTTTCTCTACTATAAAATTAGTCTTTTCTTCCCTTTCTGTACGATACACTCTTTAGAAAGAAGTTACTGTGAAAATCCGACATTAAGATTTGAAGAAATATATTTTTCCTCCTTAGAATATCTACATCAACTATTTGGAATGAGGTTATTTATATATTTTCTCTCATTTATTTTACAATCATTTACTATATGAGCATGAACCCATGGATAGTAATATCATACTTTGGATTATAAGCCAAAACTATTTTATTTATTTATTTATTTTGCAGACATTTTCATCTCCACCATTGAGAACTCTTTCATTTGGCTCCTGTGTTCTATGACATTACCCCCATCATTGTAACCTTTCCTTCCTTTCATTGTAAGATACTATAAATTTTCTTCTATATTAGCCCTTGGCTATAATTGGCCATTTCTTAAATATCCCTGGTTCCTTTTGTCAAACAATGAAAGGGATCTGAAACCAAGACTTGGACAGTAGGTATACTCATTGCTACTGAAGTGTCATTACATCTATGCTCTCTCAGCTGAGAGAACAAAGGAATATGCATGTGTGTATAGTAGCTAGTATATGCACATATGTGTGTAAGTGTTTCTCTGTATAACCAGCTCTATCTATATTAAGCTAAACATGAGTTGATATGGAGGTCTCCAACTCTAATCTGTTACCACATGAATCTTTCTGTCTTTGTCCCCTTGCTTGTTTGTAAATTCCCACTCCAGTGATAAGAAACCTGGTTCATACCATCTATTATTGACTTACCTAATTGTTCCTTTCCAGTGTACATACATAGTATCAGAATTGTAGACCTATACCACTACTAGAAACAACATTATCAACTAGACTACAGGACTTATGTACTTTTTTCCCCCATTGTGTTTTATAGGCTTTCCTTACTTCCAAGGTATTTAGGTCAGCATCTTTTTCACCACCTCTTCAAGTGCTGTTGTTCATTCAATTTTAATAGAGTTAGAATCTTTTGTTACTGTCTGCATTACCTCCTGGGAACCCTTGATAACATTAACAATTTTTTAACTGTGTATATTAAGGATTAACCTTTGTGCTACTGTAAAGTTCAATGGGTTTTGATTACTGTATAGTCATATATCCACCATCTTGGTCTCATACAGTACAGTTTCACTACCTTAAAAATATTCCTTGTGCTTAACCTGTTCAACACTCTTCTCTTGCCCCAACCTATGCCAGCCATTGATCATTATACTGTCTCTGTAGTCTTGTCTTTCCTATAATATAATACATATGATTGGAATCATACAGTATGTAGCCCTTTCCAACTGGCTTCTTTCACTTAGGAATAAGAATTTAAAGTTCATCCATATTATTTGTGGCTTGATAGCTCACTCTGACAGTCTCTGTCTTTAATTAGCATATGTGAACCATTCATATTTAAAGTGGATTCTTGATGTATTTGCATTTAATATCTACCTTTTTGTAACTGTTTCCTTTTTGTCATAATTGTCTTTTTTTTCCTGCCTCCCCTTTATCCTTCCTTGGGTTTTAACTGAACATTTTATATGATTCCATTTTATCTCCTGTATTTGCATATCAGTTAGGGTTCCTTAAAAAAATAGTGATTTTCCTTGAAGTAACCCAAATCCCCCTTCAACTAACACTGTATTGCTTCCCATGTAGTGCAAGTAACATGAAAAAGAGCATGTTCTTCCTTCTTCCATCCCTTTTAACCTTGCTATAATTCATTTCACTTATCCCTATAGTATAATCATTAAATTAGTACTATTAGTAATAATACTAACAGTTTTATTTTTGGATCAATTAAGAATAGGAAAATTTACTGCAAATATTCTTGCTGTTCTGATTTTGTAATAATCATGGTGGGCTAAACATTCACTATATTAACACCATACACATGTCTTCTGACCTAATTCTTTCCCTAGGTCTGGTTTTATCAATTCCTGTGATAAACCAAGTCTGATTTATATGATGCATGTTATGTGGGAAATATCTGTGACTTTAGGTACCTGATCATCCTTAAGAAATGACAGCACAGCTTGTGTAATAACTTTTGAAGGTAATCATTGCTAATTTAATGATTACCAGTTGCCATTGAATGAATTAGAAACTATTGTTTTCTTTTTTAGGAAAAAAAGTAGAGTGCACTCCTTTTAGTTGCATTCAATAATGATTGTTGACCACTTGCAAGTGATGCTTCTATACTTTTTACCTTGATAAAATAAGAGATAAATGTAAAAAAATACAGGAATTAAAAAATACACATATTTTACCATCAACTATTTTTTCTTTGGTGCTATTCCATTCTTCATGTAAATTCAAGTTTTAGACTTATATTAAATTCCTTCATCCTCAAAATTTCATTAAACATTTATTATAGGGTAGTTGTGTTGTCAGTGAATTTTATTTAAAAAAATTTTTTTGATAAAGTCTTGTATCTCCTTCACTTTTAAAAGATTATAGAATTCAAGGGTTTTGGTGATTTTCTTTCAATACTTAAATCATTTCACTCTACTCTCTTTTTGCTGCATGATTTATGACAAGAAGTCTACGTAATTCTTGTCACTTTTCTCTGCAGTTAAATTGGTTTTATTTTTAGCTTCTTAACCAACTGAGCCACACAGGCGCCCCATTATTTTTAGCTTCTTACCAGATTTCATTTTTATCTTTGTTTCTCTGCAATTTGAATGTGATATGCCCAGGTATAGAATTTTTGGTCATTATCATGTTTGGTTCTTTGAGCTTCCCGGATCTGTGGTAATGGATGCTTCAAGTTCCTGTATTATTTTTGAATTTTGTTTCTCTGGGTTGTCTCTGAGCGTTCCTAAGAACTCAGCCTGAGAGTCAGTGCATCGCAGATCTCTCAGCTATAATCCACATTATTGATTTCGAGCTTTTTTGTTGTGGTGATAAAGAGTGGAAGAAGGGATGCATTTTATAATCTTATGATTAAATCTAAGGCTTTTAATGAGCCTGCATTCCTTGCCTATGTGTGACCTTCACAGGTGTTTCTTAGTTTGTTTTGCTTTGTTTTGTTTTGTTTTCCCTGCTTAGGTGAAGGGATAGTGAAACCTATATTTGGGGAAATTCCTTTCCTTCACCTCAGACAACAATAGGTAAATTATTTTCCAGTAAAGATTAAGCCTTGTTATATAGAATGCTCTGAGTATATTTCCAAATGACTACTTATCTTTACTATCTGCCAGAGTCCCAAAACCTTTTTTCCTTGGCTCTTTGCTATGAGAATCGTTAGGATTATTTGAGGTAAACCCATGAATTGTGGGGATTCCCTTAAATTGTGGCCCCCTGAACTTTCTTTACTCTTGGTTAATTGATATTGAGCCTGCAGCAGTTTGTCAAAATAACCATTTAATTTTGTTGCTCTTGCAGACTCTGTTCCACGTAAGATCTTGGCAGTGACAACCTGGATTCACCTGCCGTTCTAGGTTTTAGTGCCCTCTGTTCTCTAATGGATTCAAGAAAAGTCATTGATTTTAATTTCTTCAACTTTTTCCTTGTTGTAAGACTAGAGGTGATGACTTCTAATTCTTTGATGTCAAAGATGCAAATGTAAGACTTTTGCATCTTTTTTTAACCATCAAGTATTGGTTCAAGACTACAATATTAGCTTGAATAGGCCTAACAAAATGCTGGACGTAGAGCTGTTACTCATTAAATGTTAATTCATTTTTCCTTTTATTTTCTCCTATATAGCTAATGACGTAATATTCAATTTGTTATATAGCAATGTAGTATATTCTTTTCTCTCTTCCTTTGAATAATTATTATAATAGAGTAATTTTACTGCTATATAAGTCCTCCATACACTATATGAGTATCAGTTATAGTATTATAGGTATCATTAAGAGCTATTGCCATAATAAAGTGATTCTAGCCACTGATAAAGTGTCAAAATTAAATTGTAACTGAAAGAAGGCTTTATTCTAGATTGAAGAAACAAAGTCATAAAATCTGGATCCATTAAAGTGTTATCTCTAGTTATTCTGCTTGTTTGTGAGCAGTTACTGGAGAATCTGTAATTCCTTCAATGATCTTTAAACACAGCAAACATTGGTTCTCAAATAATAATTTAAGATATTTAATAGCAATTAAGAGGCATAAATACTTTAGAAATCCCCAGCTCCAAAAAGGTTTTCATGATAGCTATAGAATGAATGCCCAGAAGCAGGAAATTTAAGAAAAAAAATTAGGAGATTTTTATGCTATGTAATAAATATCCCCAAACATAGTGGGTTAAAACAACACACATTTATTATCTCATAGTTTCTTTGGGTCAAAAATACAGGCATGGCATAATTAGAGCTTTTATAAGTTTTTGGTCAAGGTGCAGACCATAGTTGGGTTCTCCTCTGGAGGACTGACTGTGGAAGAGTCCACTTCCAAGCTCCTTCAGATTGCTGGCAGAATTTACTTCCTTTTAGCTGCAGGATTGAAAGCAACTTGGTTATTTGAAAACAGCAACAGGGGCGGCTGGGTATCTCAGTCGTTGAGCATCTGACTTCGGCTCAGGTCAGGATCTCATGATTCCTGGGCTCGAGCCCTACGTCAGTCTCTGTGCTGACAGCTCAGACCCTGTAGCTTGCTTCGGGTTCTATGTATCCCTCTCTCTCTCTGCCCCTCTCCAAATAGTGCTCTGTCTCTTAACAAGGAATAAATGTTAAATAACAACAACAATAGAGAGTGAACGAAACTAGTAAATACAATCTTTTATAACTTTTAATATGATGATGGGAATGACATCCCATCACCTTTACTGCATTCTATTGGTTAGAAGCAAGTTATAGTTTCTACCCACACTCAATAGGAGGATATTATGCAAAGTATGAACAAAAGAATGTAGAAATCACTGAGAGTCACTTTAATGTTTGTTGACTACAGAATGTGTCATAACCCTGGTAATATTTAGCAGATGTGAAGTTTAGAAATTGCTGTTGCACTTGGAGAAAAGTCAAAATTGTGTGGAAAAATATGATCTATAGTTACATAATTTTATTTTCTTGAAATAAGTACAACTCTTTGGTAAATTGATGACATGTTTTAACATTAAAGAAAGGAAATTGGCTTATAAATCTACATATTCACTTGCTGACAAATCACATGTAGGTAATTATTACATAAGAAAAACAGCTTTAGAAAATGAAAATATGTTAAACTGTTGTTCATAGTCTTCACATATTAGACATTACATATACTAATAGCCATAAAGAAAGTTGAATAAATTTGTAAAGTTAAAATAAATGTATATGTATATTGGTTAACAAAACAATATTATTGTGGGAAACTATACCAATAATACCTTAATAACAAAAATTTAAATGCCTGGGGCACCTGGTGGCTCAGTTGAGTAATTTCAGCTCAGGTCATGATTTTACAGTTTGTGGGTTCAAGCTCTATCCTGAAAGCTCAGAGCCTGGAGGCTGCTTTGGATTCTGTGTCTCTCTCCTCTTTGCCCCTCCCCCACTTGCACTCTCTCTGTGTCTCAAAAGTGAATAAACATTAGGGGTTTTTTTAGTTTAAATACCCAAGATAATATCACGAATCGGTGTATAATTTAATACTACTCAGAATGTCCCTAACAGCTTCAGTGATCATTCAAAACTCTTACGTCACAGAAAGATACTTCCAGAATCTCATAGGCAGAATGTGGTACAAAGAATCCCAGAATAGGAAATCAAAGACATGGATCCTGCTGTGAATTGACTCAGATTTCAGGCATATTAGTCAAGTCTTCATTTTGAAAAGTACTTGGATGCAGGTTATGGTTTAACTGAACTGTGACATCTATTTCTGCTTCTACATTCTGTTTCCAAACCTAAACAAGTACAGATTAGGCTCTTATAGAATGTTCGTGGAATGACACAAAGGATCAGGACTTGGTTGTAAGGGATGAAAACAAAACAAAACAAAACACCTTCACAGTCATGTTCATAAAGCACATTTAAGTTTGGGCAGGAGAAGAGAATTAAAGGAAAGGGATCACACTTTAAATAAGACAAAATACATTGGAAAAAATCAGTATGCTTTTGTGGGAAAAAGACGTATAATTTTTTTTTTTAAATTCACTCTGTATTTATGTGTTGAACGCATTAAAATCAGAAGTAAGTAAAGATAAAAATACTCACAAAAGAGATCATTGTATATATTTGAATCAAAGATATAATTCTTTTTCTCATTTCTACCTATTTATTAATTGTATTTTTTTTTCCTTGAGGTATAATTGACAAGTAACATTATAGTGATTTCAGGTATACAACAACATGATTCAGTATTTGTATATGCTGGGAAATGATCACCATAATAAGTTTGTTTTCCCCCTGTAGCCATGTAAATAACATATAATATACATAATATACAATATGATATTAATGACTATAGTCACTATATTGTAAATTAGATCCCCAATACTTACTTATTTTATGACTGGAAGTTATACCTCTTGAGCCCCTCATCCAGTCTATGCCCCCTCACCCTCTTTCTTGCAACCACCAATCTGTTCTCTATATCTTTGAGTTTTGTTTTGTTTGTTCATTTACCTTTGTTTTAGATTTTTCATGTGAGTGAAATCGTACAGTATTTGTCTTAATTTCACTTAGCCTGTTACCCTCATGGTTCATCCATGTCATAAACGTCAAAATTTTATTCTTTTTTTATGTCTAAATAGTATACTATTATGCATATATATCACATCTTCTTTATCCATTCATCTGTCAGTGGATACTTTGTCTCTGTATATCTTGGCCATTGTGAGTAATGCTGCAGTGAACTTAGGGGTGAAAATACCTTTTCAAAATATCATTTTTTTTCCAATAGTAGAACTATTGGTTTATATGTAGTTATATTATTAGTTTGCTGAAAAACCTAAATATTGCTTCTCATAGTAGCTGTATCAGTTTACATTGCCAACAAGAGTGCATGGACATTCTATTTTCTTCACATCCTTAGCATCACTTGTTATTTCTTGTCTTTTTGATAATAGCCAGTCTGACAAATATGAGGTAATATATCATTGTAGTTGTAAGTTGCATTTCCCTAATAATTAGTGATATTGAACATCTTTTCATGGGCCTGTTGGCCATTTGTATGTCAGATCCTCTGCCTATTTTTAATTGTATTGGTTGTTTTTGTTGTTCTTGATGATGTCATTGGGTTATATGAGTTTTTAAAATATATTTTGAATATTAATATTAATATTTAAATTTTCTATTTATTTCTGTGTTTTGGCTTTGGTAGTTTGTACATCCTATGTCTTTTGATAATAGAATTTAGTCCAGTACATTTAAAGTAATTATAAACAGGTAAATACTTACTGCCATTTTGTTAATTGTTTTTGTGGCAGTTTTGTAGTTCTCCCCTATTCCTTTCTTCTAGTCTTGCTCTTTTTCTTACAGTTTGATATCTTTCTGAAACCACCATATACATACACATATGTGTAAATACATACATATATGTGTACGTATATGTATTTGAAACTCTACAATTTTACTCACCCTTTCCCATCTTTTTATATTTTTAATGTCACATTTTACATCTTTTTATTTTGTGTTTCCTTTAACTGTTATCATGTTTATTTTTACTACTTTTGTCTTTTAACCGTAATGCTAGCTTGCTAGGTGATCTGTTCATTAGCTTTACTATATATTTACCATTTGAGTGAAATTTCTATTTTCATGTGTTTTGTTACAAATTAGTTTCTTCTTTTCAAGCTTAGAGAAATCTTACAATATATTTTTTGTAAGTCCAGTTTAGGAGTAGTACATTTATTTAGTTTTTGCATTTTTGGAAAACTCTTTATTTTTCCTTTAATTCTGAGTGATAATCTTGCTGGGTAGAATATTCTTGGCTGCAAACTTTTGATTTTAGCACTTTGAAGATATCCTGCCATTTCTTTTTGGCATGCAAAATTTCTGCTGAAACATTTGCTGTTAATCTTATGGAGTTTCTATTGTACATAAGAAGTTGTGTCTTTTTTATTGCTTGTAGGGGTCTCCCGTTATTTTTAACTCTTGAAATTATAATTACATTGTGTCTTAGTGTGGTTCTCTTAAGGTTCATCTTATTTGGAACTTTCTAGGCTTCCTGGATCTGGATCTCTATTTCCTCCTCCAGGTTAGGGAAGTTTTCTTTCATTATTCTTAAAGTAAATTAGTTGTCCCTTTCCATCTTTTTCATCTTTCCGGGACTCCTATCATGGGAATTTTTTCTATTTGATTTTCTCTCATAAGTCCCTTAAGTTAATCTTCACTTTTTAAAATTGCTGTTTTTTTTTTCTTTTTGCTGCCCTATTGTGTACATCACTTTCACTTCATCTAGTCTGCTGCTGAATACCTGTAGTTTTATATTTATTTATATATCTATTTATTTATTTACTTATTTATTTTCAGTTTTGTTAATGTATTCTTTATCTCTTTGACATTTGCTTGGTACTTTTTACATATTTTCTTCATTGAAGTGCTTTCTTTTTAAAAAACAGCTTTTTTAAAAAATGTTTGTTTATTTTTGAGACAGAAAGAGACAGAGGGTGAGTGGGGAAGGGGCAGAGAGAGAAGGAGACACAGAATCTGAAACAGACTTCAGGCTAAGAGCTATCAGCACAGAGCCTGATGCAGATTTCGAACCCACCAACTGTAAGATCATGACCTGAGCTGAAGTCAGATGCTTAACTGACTGAGCCACCCAGGTGCCCCCATTGAAATGCTTTCTATCTTCATCTGTACTTCCTAGATCACTGAGCATCTTAATGACCATTACTTTGAACTCTTTATCAGGTAAATTACTTATTTCTATTTTATTAGAGTTTTCTAGGGTTTTATTTTCTCCTTTTATTTAGAACATATTCATCTGTTTTCTCATTTTGCCTGGCTTTTTGTCTATTTCTACATTTTAGAGACAACAAGTACCAGTCTAGAAGGAGTTGCTGTGTGTACGTGAACCTTACTATTCAACTTTACCGTGGTTCTTAATTGTTGCTCACATCTTTGTGATTGTCTAAGTAACCAGATTTATTTTTTTAAATTTTTTAAAAATATTTATTTATTTTGAGAGAGAGGAGAGATTATAAGTAGGGAAAGGACAGAGACAGAGGGAGACACAGAATCCTAGAAGCAGGCTCCAGATTCTGAGCTGTCAGCACAGAGCCCAGTGTAGGGCTTGAACTCACAAACTATGAAATCTGACCTTAGCTGAAGTCAGACACTTAACCACTGAGCCACCCAGGTGCCCCAAGATTTATTCTTTATAGAGCCCAGTGATGAGGGCATGCCAAGGCTTTTGAGTCTTCCAAAGTGAGGGATCTCATTCAGCCCCTACTTTGAGGCTAATTGGAAGTCAGACCCTTAGGCACTGGTTGNACACAGAATCTGAAGCAGGCTCCAGGCTCTAAGCTAGCTGTCAGCACAGAGCCCAACACGGGGCTGGAACCCAGGAACCAGTGAGATCATGACCTGAGCAGAAGTCAGCCGCCCAAACAACTGAGCCACCCAGACGCCCTATTAAACTAGCTCCACCTCTGTCTGTCTCAGTGGAGTACAGAAACTCACATAAATCTCTCCATGGAATGTGAAATAGGGTTTTACAGAAAGAATTCATGGGCATAGAAGAATTTCTGTTTTTCTCGTATGTGCATCACTGGTGTACATGGAACCGAGAGATTATTTAATCTATCTTCACCATTCAGAATATGAAAAAGAATGAGGAAATTCATTCATTTAAAAAAAATATTGAGTACTTGAAGTGCCTGGGTGACTCAGTTGCTTTAAGTGTCCAACTCTTGATTTCAGTTCGGGTCATAATCTTATGGTTTGTGAGTTTTAGTCCCACATTGGGCTCTGTGCTGCCAGTTAGGAGCCTTTATGGGATTCTTTCTCTCTTTCTCTCTCTCTCTCTCTCTCTCTGGCCCTCCCTTGCTCTCTCAAAATAAAAAAAAAATGTAAATTGAGTACTCAATAAAATGCTAGGGACACATTGGAGACAAATGAATAACTGAATGAATGAATACTAAATGAATGAATGAATGAATACTAAATAAATGGATATATATATGACTCTATCTTTGACTCTCAATTAGCTTTTACTTGAGTATAATAGATAAGAGTAATCAAATCATTCTACATATAACTACTCCAAGGAGATTGTGATATTTTTCATGGTTGTAGAGTTCAAAAACTAAAATCCACTTTAAGGCAATGCTCAGAAATAATTTATTGTACAGTATATACTCAATTTTGTTTTTTTTCTAAGAGTTTTCGTACTTTTTCCGAAAACATGATTTCATATTTTGCAGCTAAATATATTATGCTAATCAATGATGTCAGTAGCATTGATCATATTTACTTGATTCTCACTCATGATGAGTTGTGTAATCTAAATCTTTCAATTTAATTTTTGGTGCATTTGCAATTAAATCATTGTAGTATTCCAAATGATATTTTTTGCAACTTTAATGTTTACTAAAGTTGCATGAACATATAAATTTGTTTTATATATGGTATATATTATTCGTTTACCAGATTCATAAAAATTAATGACTCCTGTACTAATATAAATCAAAAAGTTAAATAGTACGTACATTCACTCTTAAATACACTTTCCAATTCAAGTTAATAGGTTAAATAATATGGTATTCTCAATATATCCTAAAAAACACACAATGCTCTAGATAAAAAACATATGTTACCATAATAACACCAATTCTTATGTATTCAGCAGTGGGTTTTTATGGATACAGTCCTGGTTTATACAATTTTATATTTATTAGCTCATTTCATCTCTGCTTCTGCATCTGAAGTATATACTATTATTAGTTTTCATTTTAGTTATAAAGAAAATAAAGCAGAGAGAGTGTAAATAAATTGGCCCAGATCACATTTTTAATCAGAATGCTACATAAAAGATAGGATAGGTTACAAATCGATTATACAGACAGTACAAGTTACAGACATTCAGAAGAGATCATGGAGTGGGAAAATGAACATTTTCATTCATCTTTGCCCTTGAGTCATGGCATGAAAAGCCCAGAATTCAGATGAGGGTATATTTGTGCTGCTGAACTGTGATTACAATAACATGTTTATAGACTCTTATTTGAGTAAAACCCTAGGAGAAAATCAAGATGAAATCTATGATACATAGACTAATGACGGAAACATTGTTGGAATGCTAAGTTGTTTCAATTTCAAAGGATTTTAAACATCATGGAAGTAAAAAATGGAAAGAACTTGTTTTTCTCACTGTGTGTAAGGGATATTTGCAATTCTCCAATATCTCATTTTGTAAAGGAACTTGTCCTGTGTTGCATAGTTTGAAACCAGAAAATCATCTTCTGGGATGACAGCCTATACTTCGGCCTAGGAGAGTATGGTCCAGTACTTTGTCATACCAATAGGAAGAATCAGATTACCTTTTGTATTGATTTATAATGGTGCTCTCAGTGCTGCTCTCTCCCATCTACATGGGGACTAATAATGAAATAATGATACATATAAATGCTCCATAAAAGCTGTAGAGAAAATCAGAAGTCTTATTTATCATAAGTTACTAGGAACAGTTTTATAGATTTCATTTACCATCAAGATAATAAGTAACCAATACTTTTCACTCAATCCCACATCAAGAACTTGTAGATAAAGTCTATTATAAAGGCAAAGATTAAAGTAAAGGAGAGATGAGACAAATAATTTGAATTGATATTGTTTTGTGGTGCGTTCATTCTAAATACTTCTGGCTTTATTGACAAAAACAAACAAATAAAAAACTACTTACTGGTTCCCATTGATTTTGAATAATTCAGTCAAACCTGCTTAAACTCATTTGTTGCTTTAGCTGGATAAACTTAGTGTTAAGAGTGTCTCATCAAAAATAAATTCTGAAAAAATCCTTAATCACCTTATAATTTTCTGTGTTTTCATAGTCCTTTACATTTAAGTCATCTCTTATCTTTTTACTGCAGGGCAGTACAAACTGACGCACTTCTTTAAAAGAGAGCAGGTATCCTGTTCTCTATGGTGGTCTTGCAGAGGCCGCAGCATTTGTATTATAATGTATCACCTTTGTAATATTTCTGAGATATCTATTTTCTTTCCTCTTTTGTTATTCAGTGTATTTTTAATGTACTTCCTTGGTTTCTTGTACTTAATATAACTGGAAATTTACTCTGAGCATATATAAATATGAGACATAAAAGCATAGTTATGAAAACTTTGCAGAATGTAAAGTAGTACCTAAATACTTAATAACAATTAACCCTTATGTATTTCAGAGAAATAAAGGAGGACCTCAAACACATACTTCCAAGTGAATTATATTCTCTGTCTTGAGCTTTCTAAATAGATGATACCTTTGACTTCCTCTTAGGCTGGAGAGAAAGAAAACCATCATAAGATGGTTTACTTCTACATGTCAGTATAGAAGTCATAGTAAAAAGAACAACAAAACAACAGCAATAAGAAAGCACCAACATCACTAAAGCATCATTAGGTTGAATGGAATTGTGAAATACCTGCTTATTAGTTAAATATATACAAAAATAGTTTACTTTAAAAAAGTTCTTATATTTTACTTGACATACTTTCTTTAGAAATTGAAAGCTATTATCCTGAGGATTTAGAAGGCATTAGTATTTCAAAACAGTAATTAGAAGCATCAATAACATAAGGAAATATGAGGAAAAGCTGAAGTAATAAATGGTTTTTCTAGCCTCTGAGAGTTGGTAACTGTGTAATATGGGGCACTTTCCAGACCTCTAGAAAGTTAAAGGAAGACATGCAAATAAAAAAGATGGTCGTAAGATAAAGCACACCTATACTAATTAAAAATGAAGCATAATTATACATGCCTTTTTGTACCTTAACAAAAAATTTGATATATAACATGAAATCTGTTTGATTGCTCTGTAATGAATTGTTAATATAGCAAAAATGCTACGTCGACAGTCTAGTCATTATTCAGTGTATAAATGTGATAAACTTCTCAGGGGAGAAAAACTTAGTAATTTATTTAGTAAAATAAAACTTGTAGAGTATCTCTTTTCTACTCTATCTCCTTTCATTTAAAGGGAACATAATAAATTTTTTTTGTCTTAAATTTCTTAAAGAAAATTCAATATTTTGTTGAGGAACATTGCATAAAATACCATGCATAGTCATTTGAAATCTATAAATTCAGTCTACTGTTGTTGCTTTTATTTATACTATAGAAGAGGTACTTTGTGGTGGACCAATAAATTGCATAATGGGATATATAAAATAAATATAAGAAATTAAGACCCAGTGGATGGTTTTAATTAGTCGGCAACAGCTTTTAATAGTAAAGAGAAAATAAAATGATATTCTTTGTGCACACTAATATTCACACAAATATTATGCAAATATTATATTTCTTTAAAATATGCTTTAATAGACATTTTAATGGATGCAAATGCTTCATTTGATGCTTTTAGAAAAAAAGGATAAGGCTTTAGACCCAGCAAAATAAACTGAGTACATTAAAATATTCCTTCTTTCTCTGACTTGTATTGAAGTGATAAAGGAGAGATTTAGGGTCATAAAAGGAGTAGTAATAAAGCTGAGGTCCTAATTTACTTCCCAGTTTTATTTCAACTTAGTTCTTCATTGCTATAAGGCACAAAAGTTATTGAATTTTACTACATTCACCTCACGCTGGTTTCCTATCAAATAGAATATCAGTGAAACACCTCTGCTGAGCTCCCTACATGAAATTGTCCTTTTGTACGTCTCATAATCGGCTGCGATGTGGCCAAGCATCTGGCGGTGACAAGCAGACGTCTTTGATTTATTGGCTAATATCACCACTTGTTAGTGGATGGTTGAGCAGGAGACTAAAAGAGCATAAAATCAGAGAGAATAAATTATGAAGGCACCGAACTGTGCCATTATAAACCCTTCCTTGTCACAGCTGTGACATCTCCTAGGAAATGGGGGGTGACAGCAGTGTTCATTCTTCAAAGGGCCAATACCTTCTACTTGTGATCCTGACCATAAATAAATAAATAAAGTAAACAAACCATATAAGCAAGTCGGAACTCAAACAAGAATGCCTTCCCCTTAATAGAGCACTTGGGTTCAAGTTTTCTTCTACTTTTGAAAGTAGTACAGAACAAAGCCGACTTGGATTAGAAGTATGCATTAGAACTCCAGGATATAAGTACATCTGTCCTGCATGCTAGGACCTGAAAAACTCAGAAGGTTGACTTACCCCACAGTGCTTTTCCTTTTAGTCTCCCTGAAAAGCCTACTGTTATTTAAATTGGTTACCCAAATAGTTTTTGAGTAATTCACTTCAGCCAAGACATGCATATTGCAAATCTCTGCCTAGCAAGTGATTACCAGATAGTATCTGGTAAAACAATGCTCGAGTATAATTTAACATTTGAATTGGCTTTTTAAATTTGTGTAATTTGTTAAAGTAATCAAAATACATCTGAAAATAAAAATTTGTTAGAAATACATCGTAGTAATAAAATAACTATGCAGTAGTTGAGAGAACATACATTTTGGAACTTAGACCTAGAATTTCCGTCCTCTACTATATTACCTCAGTTAAAAATGTAATCAAGTTTCTTTAAAATATAACATTTACTTTATTCTCTACTGATATTTTAATATCTTATAAATTCCTGTATTTAGGTAAGATCACATCACAGAAAAGGCAAAGTAAATAAGTATATCCTTCACTTTCACAGACAGCTACATACTTTCATTAATTTATTTGCAAGAGTCATGAAAAGATAACTATGAATTCAGTCTTATACATATCATTTATACGGAAATGACAATGGACGGGTATTATTGTAAGGTGCAGTTTAGCGTTATCAAACTGTGTTCAGAGAACTCAGAAAAAATATTTTATATTAAATGTTTTTAATACCAAAATAGTAATAATAATAATAATAATAATCCTTAAAGTGGGAGGGAGAAATGTTTGGAAGTGATGGCTGTTTTTATGGCATAGATTGAGGTGACGGTTTCATGAATGTACACTTCTCTCCATGTTCATCAAGTTGTATTCATGTGTATATAAACTTTGTATGTCAGTCATACCTTAATAAAGTGACATTTAAAAATAAGTGTTTATAAAGGTGCCTGGGTGGCTCACTTGGTTAAATGTCCAACTCTTGATTTCAGCTCAGGTCATGGTCTCACAGTCCGTGAGACTGAGCTCTGTATAAGGCTTTGTGCTGTCAGCAGTGTGGAGCCTGCTTGGGATTCTCTCTCTCTCCTTCTTTCTCTGTCCCTCCCCCATTCTCTCTCTTCTCTCTCTCTCTCTCTCTCGAAATAAATAAACCATTTAAAAAATCAGTGTTGATAGAGAAATAATAGAGAAATAATGCTTTAGTAGAAGAATGGGAGACAAAGCTAAAGAGAGAGTTGAAGCCATGTTACCTATCAAAGGATCTGTGTGCCATGAAGTAAATTAAATCATCTATTAATATATAGACTCACTTATTTTAGAAAGGCTTTATTACTAATTATAAAGACATAAAATATAGCAAAATGTAATAAATCAAAAGTAGGTTTAAAAATAAAAATACATATAAATTTAAAAATGAAGCCAAGAGGGGCACCTGGGTGGCTCAGTTGGTAAGCATCCAACTTCAGCTCAGGTCATGATCTCACAGTTCGTGGGTTCAAGCCCCACGTCAGGTTCTGTGCTAACAGTTCAGAGCTGTTATTATATATATATAATTACAAGATTGTAAACAATTTTACCCTTTCATTTGATCTTCAGTAAAGTAGGTAATTTAAAATATAATTTATACATTTATATATAAACATGCACATAAACCTGCACATTTAAAACATTAAAATGAGCAAGTTATAAATTTTATATTTTTATATAATTTGGACATAATACACATTTATAAATATTAGTATTTTCTGAGTATTGACTATACTTTGGCTGTACATCCTTGAATACTATGTGATCAATATACATTATTTTAATCAGTCTCCAAAAACTATCTGAAAGGTAGGTATCATTATTCTAGTAGTTCAGAAGTATGAAATACCCAGCTAATAAATGGAAGAGCTGAGATTCAGTATTGGATCTCTTAAATTGAAAGTCTGGTTTTTTAAGCAGATCATTCTTTTCTCATTAATAAATTGATTATGAAAGATGGTAAAGGGCTACAATGTTACTATTTTAATCTAAATTTAAATAAGGATTGCATGACACAGTTGTAAAATTTTGTGTCTTGAATTGAGATGGGACTCCCTAGAAAAATATCTTTTTATTATCTATTGAAACGTTGCTTGTTTTCAAGGTGCTCACCTTCTCCCTTAAACCTTTTGTTTTGATTTTTCAATTATATTGAAAATACATACAGATTTTTTTCTTTATTGGGCATTATCCAGTATTTAATAAAATGTATAGATGTTTAGTTCTTCCTTATGTGATCTATTTAGAAAATAAATCTTGTCTCTAAATGTATTCAGCAATTCAGGGAGCATTCTCAACATTTTCACATGTAATGAGAAAGTATCAAAAATATACTTGTGAATAACCTGATTCTTTCCATTAAAGAAAGCAGCAATAATGGTGTGGACAACTTTTCTATCAGGCTTAATTTCTTTGGTTTTAGTAACACTGCAATTAAAACATTACTGAGGTGAATTCTCAGTGGCCCAACACTAGACACTTCTTACACACTTGAGTGGGTACAAATGTAGCCATGTGCAGCCACGTGTGATAAATCTGTCAGAACTAACAGCAGGCGCTCTGATAAGAGTCCTCCATCAGTAAGCCTACTTGATAGCTCAAGGTCTTTGAATTGTTATCATAACCAGCACCTAATAGTGAGACCACTATTAAAGTCTGTTGATATTTCCTCAGTGTGTTTCTGAACTTTCCATAGACTTATTCTATCCTGGTGATTTAAGACCATGTAGTTTTAACCTAACAATAGCTGTTGTCAGAATGTAAATATTTTTTCCTTCTTGATAGGAGAGAAAAATGTAATATATGAAAGAGGATAGAAGAAACTATTTTCTAAATAGAATAGCATGTTTCCTGAGGATTAAAAAAAAAAAAAACAATTAGCAGACTTTACTATAGTCCCATTCATATTGAATAACCATAACACAAAAGTTTGAAGTAAATAAGTTACAATTTCCTGTTGCTAGGTTTCTCCAATCTCTACTTGAACTACTCTGCTAATCTCTGTGTAACCTAGTTTTTCTGCTCTAGCCAGATTGGTGCGACTCTCTGTGCTTTAACGTTTTCTCGCTGACGACGCCTCGGGTCTTTTCATATTGTTCAGCTCTTTTCTTCACACCATATCCTTACCAATGATGTTTCCTGAATCATACCCTAATCTAATCCATATCGGTATATCATTGAGAAACGATTATTCAAAGTTGCTTATTCATAACTTTTACTTATGGCCTAGCATCATGGACTTTTTCTGAAAATTTGTGCAAAGATGATGCATATTTTCTCACTAGTTTCATGGTTTTGAAGAATTGACATATATTCAAATTAAACTCGCAGACTAAGGAGATTATTTTTAATGGTCATCCACAATGTACATAGTTTAAACCAAAAATATATCTTTAATCCAATTATATAGAGGCCCATGCTATACAATTTCAAAATCTGGGTATGTGTCTGTATGTGTGTGTGTTTGGGTGAATTTATTGCCATTTCTCATTTAGTAATTTTGCCACATGAGTAATTATGTCAGGAATTGCAAATGCAAAAGCCATCAGGGACCAGGAAAATGACGTAAATGAGTAAAAACAGGTGAGGAGTTAGAAAAGCAACAGGGAAAGCTCAAAATTAAGTGGCAACAGATACAGAGCTCCAATGTTGGGATTTAATAGGGAGTGGTAGAGACTATGGAGTACTTAACACATGCTCTACTCAAAGTGGTCCTGTGTTACTCAACTCTGACCATTTGCAGCTATATGATGTTGCATGCTCAGATTAGCCAGATCTTCTGGTGTTATTTATAGAGAATTTGGAGATCTGGATTTATATCTGAAATTTCATTTGTGTGAGTGTGTGTGTGTATTGACATATAATTCACAGCGTAGAACAAGCAAAAACATTGGTTGGTGAACTCAGGTCAGTTCTCAGGTTATTGGTCTATAAATTCTGAGTATTTCGTACATTTGAGGTGATATTCTAAAATTAATAGAATAATGAAAAAAAAAAACACTTTAAAAGAATCTAGGAAATGGTTTTCTTCCATTACTGATAACATCTTAGTTGATTAATGTTAAACATAACATGAAAATGTGTAACAAAATACTTCAAGAATGTTCCAAGCTGTGGGAAGGAAGGATTATATAAAGGCATGAAGAAACTTCTGAGGATGATGAATACATTCTTTACATTATATGTAATTCTATATATTTGTTTATTGTGGTGATATGTCAAAGGTTATTAAATTGAAAAATTTAAATATAGGTGACTTATTTATGCTACTTTTACCTCAATCTGTTAAAAAAAAACAACAGTAGTACTCATTTTTAAATGAATCCAAGATAATATAAAAAGCTAGCATTTTTTTAATTGCGAGAAAATTTACATTCACTGATATTCATAGACTTTAACTGTACATTTTGATGAGTTTTCACAGATGTTCACATCAATATAACCAACACCCCAATCAAGATAAAGAATGTATCCATTACTGAAAACTTTTCCTTATACTTTCCAGTCAAATGCAACCCACCATAGGCAGGCAGTGGTTTGATTTCTATCACCACAGACTAGTTTTACCTATAATATTATTTCATATAAATGGGCTCATTGGTATGTGTTCTTTTATATCAGGCTCTTTTCACTTGACAGTGTTTTTGAACTCTATCAAGGCTGTTATGTATATGAGTGGTTCATTCATTTTATTGCTGAGCATAATGCTCCATCATTTGTTCTTGCATTTACTTGTTGATGGACACCTAGGCTGCTTCCAGTGTTTGGCTATTATGAATAAAGCTACTATGAGCATTCTTATACAAAAAAAAAAACAAAATGAAGCAGGACACATACAAAAAAAAAAAAAAAAAAAAAAAGAAGAAAGAAAAAAAAAAAAAAAAAAAAAAAAAAAGAATATTCCAACCTGGATTATATCTGTATGTAATGATCAGAGTTCATAAATATGTTTTATACTCTACTTATTCTTCCAGTCAAAAATGAGCATAATTAGGAGCATCTGGGTGGCTCAGTTGGTTAAGCCTCCAAGTCTGATTTCATGTCAGGTCATGATCTCACAGTTTGTGGGATCAAGCTCCACATCAGGCTCTGCCCTAATAGTTCAGAGATTCTCTCTTTCCCTCTATCTCTGCTCCCACCTCCCCCCCCTCCCCAACTCATACTGTCTCTCTCAAAATAAGAAACTAAACTACACTAAGCATAATTAATTGAGTAGAGAGTTAGGGGAAGGATTTTGGAGATAGAGCAACTGTACTGAAGTTTTAGATCTACCATTGGTTAGTTATCTAACATTGTATAAGTCAACAAATCTTTCCAGACTTAACGTTTTTGTTTTTGTTTGTCATTATTGTGCAGTGTTGGATAAGGTTGGCTGTTTGATAAAATTAGTATATTACACAAGATGGATTATAGACTTTCAAAAGAGTAAAATGTTAAAACTGTAGGTAATATGATGAGAAAATATTTGGAAAACTGTGTGACCTTCACAATTCACTTACTGTTTGTGAAATGTTTTAAATTTAGAGATTTGAATTAAATCTCTCAAAGCTCTGGTATTGTGATGTTATTTTTTAATAGCAGTAAATTGGGATCTTATGTCACTCTGGGGTCATAATCAAAAAGAACTTTCACAGTTAAAATTGGCAATAACATAATTTTACTTGTGTTTTCACTATGTACAGCATTATTTGGTTTTCCTTTTCCAAATGTGGTATGGGCAATGCATAGTAGATGGAGTGTCTCTAGTTTTAATCACTTCACTTTTCATTTGAAAAGTAATTCATCATGAGAAGTCAGTGGGGTATAGAGAGCACTAATTGGAGCAAAATATCAAGGACAGTTTTCCTCTGTCTTAATTAAACATTAATGAGTAAACTTATTTGCAAATGCATGCAGCAGGGATGGACTTGTCTATCTACGTTTGGTAAATACTGACACTAGGTGTCAAAATAAAGCACGTTAATTGATTTATACAGGAATAGTTTAAAAAGATTGCACCTGGCTTGACATTTTTCTAGGTTTTTATAGAGTAGTTTCTGATAAATTATTTATAAAGAAACTTTTCCTGACCTATCCTAATTACAGGAGTGATTGTTTCCAAACTAATCAATTCTGCATAAATTTGACCTTACCAACTTAAGGAATTCTGTTGTAGATGATGAGGAATCAAGTTTCTTTATATTTTCATGAGGAAATTATGGGCAAGTCACTTTTTCCTTGATTATTAGCACTACTTTTTAAGATTTTAGATATTTTAGTTGTTTTAATTAATATTTTTTATGAATGGATTCAAGTTTTTTAAAGTATATTTGTTAATCTAAATACTTTACTTGACCTATAATCCAAAAGCATTAAATACAATTAAAAGCCTAAGACGTGCATTTAACTCAAGCTTCAAATCTTAAAATAATATTTTAAGTAAACTTTCCTTTGAAATTTTAGAGTGCATAGGATAAGTTAATTTTGTTGATTAGTAATCAAGAAAAGTAATAAAACAAAACCTTTTCACCTTTATATTAAGTTGTTATGTATATAGCCAAAGAATTTCCCAAAATAATCTTTAGTTAGTTGATATGTAAATTTTGACCAGATTTTCTCATACTCATTTCTGAATGATTTCTCAGCAATGTTTATTTTCAAAGGTATAGTGGAATAATAATTATGGTTGATATTTAAAATAACTATACCTTACATCAAGTGCTTCTAATTTTTTACATAAGAAAAGAAGTTACCAATAATTGAGTTCAAACCTTACAACCAAATTTTCTATAGATCAGCGTAGCAATGGAACAGTGTTCAGAAAATGCCAAAAACACTGTGGATACTGTTTTAAAATATTAGTATGATAATATTTTTTTAAAAAGGGAGAGAAAGGAAAAAAATCATCTCTTTCTTAGAATGGCTTATAAACTCCTTAATTTACTATGTTTTCAGATAGTACAGTTAAATTTCACTCTAGATTCTCTTGGAACTCCCAGTTTCCCAAAACATATGGCTTGATGCAGATAAAATTGGCTTATGGTAAATAGTGGAAACACACTTCACATCTTTCCACCTGTGAAACTACTGAAGTGTTATGGTGTACATTTTTAAGGTTATTAGAACCAGATTTTCAGTGGGTCTTATTTTCAAGACTCCTTTTTCACTTCTAGACAACTTTATTGCCACATTTGAAAATAATAAAATGGCCCTTACCTTCATCTTCTAAAACTCAGACTTGAAAAGAATTTCATTTTCAACTTGAGATTAAAATTAATGTAAGAGACTTTAATATGTGTTTTTAAAATTTTTTGGAGGAGGAATTCCTATTTTAAAAATGTAAAGTAAATACATCATACTCCCTTTCACTTTCTGGAAATCATAAAAAGTAGAATACTAGATTCTAACAGCAAGTTCATCTTTGACAGAAATTAAGAAATCCGTGAAAATGCAAAACAGAAAATAGGAGTTGGGTCTTCCAAAATAAATGATGAATAATGATGTTTGGATACAATATAGTGAAAGGACACTCTTGACTGTGGTTATCATAAAAAGCCACATAAAAAGAAATTTAAATCCTGAAAGACTCTGAGGTACAGAAGCAGTATTTCTTATTTGCTGAGGTTCTCATGGTGATGGTAGGCATTTGACTAGAATTGCTTTTGTTCTAAGCATAAGTACAGGAAGTAGGTGCTGAACAAGGAATTATAAAGCTAAGATTTGTTTGTAATACAATCTCTTGGTGGTAGAAATTAGGAAAGAAACATTGAACGTACATGTGAGAAGAGATCTCACACTCATCATCAGTAGCAGAACTTTATACTTGCTTGGTGCATGAACATAACTTATCCCTCACATGTAAAAGGAAAATAATTAAGATGATGCATAGATTCTATACAAAAACAGAAAAAAAAAAGGAGAAAGGGAAGGTAGGATGGTGTGTGTTTTAGTGAGAGAGAAAAAGAGAAAGAAAGAGACAAAGACAGAAGGAAAGAAGGAAGGGAGGGAAAGAAGGGAGGAAGGAAGCAGTGTAAGGTGGAAGGAAGGGTAGAAAAGACGGGAGGGAGGGAGAGAGAAAGAAAAGAGTGAAAGAAGAAAGGAATATTACCCAGGTGCCAGGCTGGCTTACTTGGGGCTGTAAATTCAAGCTTCACATTGGGTTGTAGAGATTACTTAAAAATAATTTTAAAAGAGAGAGAGAGAGAGAAACATTCCTTATAAAGAACACTAAACAGAAAAATGTTCCCATAGAACAAATAAAATGTAATCTCATGTTTTTCAATGAATTCAAACAAAACAAAACCACATTCAATAGCATAATAGATTCACTGTTTTCATGTCTGTCATAGTAACTTACTACATTTATACAGGCATTGGGTTTGTGTCTGGATTTCCTATTCTATTCCATTTTACTGTTATCCTATTCAAGTACCAATCTCAGAAATGAGTTAATTAGAGAAGCTTTAAGTGTTTGAATGTTTGAATGTTGGTATGATTACCCCCTACAAAACACATACACACACTGCATTCTTATTTTTCAGGATTTTACTAAGTATTCTTGTTAATTTATTATTTTCATTTGAAATTTATAATCAGCTTTTTAAAACCTAGGAAAACCAAGTGCCATTATTGGGATCATGCTCAAGTTATAAATTAAGGAAAATTGACATTTTTATACTGTCAAGTCCTCTTCTCCAGGATCTGGGGGTACTCTTCTATTTATTTACTTTTTATGACTTTCAGAAGTGTTTTTGAAAGTTTCTTATTAGGATTTATGCCTCTGCATTCTTTTTTTTAAATTGAAATGTGTCTTCCAAATTATTTAATTATTTATTTTATGTTTGAAGGTGATTTATTTCATTGCATTTTATATCTACTATTTTACCACATATGAAAATTAGTTTTTGTTGTTGTTTGTGGGTTTTCCAAGTACACAAACAAGTCATCTGCAATATAGGTAATTTGGCTAATATTTCCAATATTAGTGATGAAGATAGTGAATGACATTACTGAATATCTTTAACATTATTCCAGGGATGAAATATTTGCTTTGGAGCTGAGATATACACATTTTGTTATTTTACCAAAG
This sequence comes from Crocuta crocuta, assembly GCF_008692635.1. NCBI lineage: Eukaryota > Metazoa > Chordata > Mammalia > Carnivora > Hyaenidae > Crocuta > Crocuta crocuta. The sequence continues at coordinate 20,026,370 of NW_027528977.1, read as the reverse complement.
TATTCATTTTTTTTTTCATTTTAAAGTTTGTTAATTTTTTAAATTGAGATATAATAGACATGTATTTGTTTCAGGTTATACAGTGTATACCTTTTGAAATGGTCAACACAATGTCTCATTATGATTTGTCACCTTACAAAGTTAATACAATAATATTGACTGTATTCCCCAAACAGTACATTATACCTCCAACCCTTATTTATCTTATAGCTAGAAATTTGTTCTTCTTAATCTACCCTTTACCCTTTTGTCATCCTAACTCCCTCCTTTCTGGCAATAGTCATCTCTTCTCTGTATTTAGGGGTCTAGATTTTCTTTTGTTTTATTTTTTAGATTCCTCATGTAAGTGAAATCATGCATTAGTTGTCTTTCTCTGTCCGACATTTCACTTAATATAATACGTCCAAGGTCCATCCATCTTGTCACAAGTAACAAGATTTTTTATGGCAAAGTAGTATTCCATTACTTATATTTATATATAGGTACACATCTATATCTATATCTGTATTGATTCATCTCTCTATATATAGATATGTATCATTTCTGTACTTTCTGAGGCAGGCCTAATTTATTGTGAACTTTCCTTTTAGAACAACCTTTGCTGCATCTTACAGATTTTGGTATTTCACACTGATGTTTTCATTTGTCTGTATATATTTTTTTATTTCTTCTTTGATGCTTTCGTTAGTTGTTCAGTAACATGTGGTTTAATCTCTACATATTTGTTTGTAGTTTATCCAAATTTTCTTCTTCTAATAATTTCTAGTTTCATAGTGTTATGTTTTGAAAACATGCTTCTTGAATTTATTGAGCTTCTTTTGTGGCCTAACATCTGATATATTCTGGAGAATGTCCCATGTGCATTTGAGAATATACTCTGCTGCTGTTGGATGGAAGATTCTGTATCTATCTATTAAGTTCATCTGGTGTAATGTGTCATTTAAAGCTGCTGTTTCCTTATTGATTTTCTGTCTGCATGGTCTGTCCATCTATGTAAGTGAGGTGTGAAAATTCCTTATTATTATTACGTTGTCAATTGCTCTTTATCACTCCTTCAATTCTGAATGATAACCTTGCCAGGTAGAGCATTGCTGGTTGAAAGTTTTTCCTTTCAGCACTTTGGATGTCTTATGCCACTCCCTTCTGGCTTGCAATAATTCTCTTGAAAAGTGCTTTCATAGTCTTATAGGTGTTCCCTTGTACATAACAAGTTGTTTTTCTCTGGTGCTTTTAGGATTCTTTGTAACTTTTGACATTTTAATTTTAATGTGTCTTGGTGTGGCTCTCTTTAGGCTCATCTTCTTGCAACTTTCTGGACTTCCTGGATCTAGATACCTGTTTTCTTCCCTAGGCATGGGATGTTTTCAGCCATTATTCCCTTAATGTTCCTGCCTATTTTTTTTCCTTCTCATCCTGGGAACCCTGTAATGTGAAAGTTATTCCACTGATGTTCTTTTTCAATTTTCTTAATCATCTTAATTATTTTCTTTTAACTGCTCTGTTAGATGAGTTCCATTTCTTTATCTTCCATTTCCAAATAAATACCTATATTTCTTTATTTCTTCTGCTTCATCCAATCTGCTGTTGAATCCCTTTAGTTTATTTTTTAGTTCAGTCATTGCATGCTTCAGCTCTGTGTGTTCTTCCTGTTTGGTGCTTTCTTATGTTTTCTGACTCTGTTAAAGTTTTCATTGTATTTATTCACTCTTCTCTGGAGATCAGTAATCATCTTTATGACCATTACCTTGAATCATTAGGTAGATAACTTCTGTGTATCATTATGGTCTTTTTCTGACACTTTGTCATTTTCTGTATTAGGCAAAACAGCTGTCTCTTAGTTTTGAAGGAGTGCCCTTTATGTATGATAGTCCTTTTGGTTTAATTTTGGTTTAATTTCACCCTAGCTCTTGATTGTCCTTTGGACCTTTGTGATTGTCTAAACTGCTTGGTTTATTCTTTTCTTTTATACCTTTTAAAAAATGTTTATTTATTTTAGAGAGAGAGAGAAACAGAGTGTGAGTGGGGAAGGGGCAAAAAGAGAGGAAGAACAGAATCTGAAACAGGCTCCAGCCACAGGCCCAATACGGGGCTTGAACTCACGAACCGCGAAGTCAGATGCTTAACTGACTGAGCCACCAAGGTGCCCCTGATTTGTTCTTGATATGCCCGCATTGTTTAGGGTTTGCCAAGACCTGTCAGTGATCCGAGAGGAGGAATCTCATTTAGCCCCTAGTTGCAGGTTGACTGGAAGCCAGACTTTTAGGCAGTTGTTTTTAAAGTATGCAGATATATACCATGCTGTGGGGCTGCGACTGTAATCTCTGCGGGTGTCTCTTGGGGTGACAGTTGGAAAAGTGAGAGCACCAAATCAGTGTATAACCCCTGTTTGGGGCAGTCTTGTCTAGCTGTAGTAAGGTTGAGGATGGTATCTCCCTGCTTACATTCCCTGAAGGTGCCTCCTTAGCTTCTTGATTTGGGAAACCTGAAGCCTGTCCCTCAGGCTGAAGCTTCAGGCTACGTAAATAGTTCTTTTTCACAGGAAGATCCAGGTTGTGCTCAGTATGCTGTCTGTGCAGTGCCCTGGGTTTGGGGGCCTGCCAAGAACTGTGGTTTTGTTGTTTTTGTTGTTTTTTAAAACAGTCTATTTTGATTGTTACAATTCTATGGAATTCTGAAACACCAGTCCTGTCGCCACTGGGGCCAGGCCATCCCGGGGTATCCCTGTGTGGACTGAACACAACTACAACGCTATTGGAGAGTGTAGGGTACCGGACATATTCCTTGATTTCAGAAAGGCAGCCGGAGGGGGTGCCTGGGTGGCTCAATCAGTTCAGCACCCAACTCTGGGTTTAAGCTCAGGTTATGATCTCACAGTTCATATAATGAAGTCCTGTGTCAGACTCTGCTCTNCTCTCTCTCTCTCTCTCTCTCTCTCTCTCTCTCTCTCTCTCTCTGTCTGCATCTCCCCTGCTCAGGTGCACTCTTTCTCTCTCAAAATAAATAAATACAAATGAACTTGAAAAATAAAAAAAGAAACGTAGCGGGAAATGTGCTGAATGCTTTTATCTGCAGGTTTCTCACCTTGGACCTAAAATCTCTTCCTCTTTTACTGAGCATTTTAATGATGAAACTATCTTGTCAAATGCTCTTTTTTCTTTTTCTTTTTTTTTTTTTTTTTGGTTTTCACTGTAGAAAATCATAAGATTTTCTTTTTATTAACTTAGTAAATTATATTAATATATTTCCTAATATTAAATTACCTCTGTGTCTCTAACAAACATTTAAGTGAATCATAATGAATTATTTAGCTAACATTTCATTGGGTTTGGATATCTAGTATTTTCTCTAGTTTTTGCTTTGGTATACACAAGGGAAATTTGTCTGTAGTTCTTTCCTCTTGTAATATCTTTGAATGTTTTAAAATCAGTGTTTTACATGACAGTATGAAATATGTGGAACTCTTGTTTCTTCTTTAGTGCTCTGAATTGAATCAGTTACCATCAATCATCTGTATTTATGTTTTTTGGATAACCACATAAAGTCATCTGGGTCTGTCTTTTTTTTTTTTTTTATTTTGGGGGGACATTTGGAAATTTCTCTTTTTCTTTTATGGAAACTAGATAGTTTGAATTTTTTCTATTGAATGTAGTCAATTATGGTTAACTTCTGTTTCCAGGGGTATATCAGTATTATTTAGGCTTTTGCAAATATAGTTGCATAGAGTTTCTCCAACAATTATTAATGAATTAAAAAAAAAAGATTTTTAGTGTTTTGACAGCTCTTCCCTTTTCTCTTTCTGTATGTTTGCTTCCTATCTCCTTTTAAAAATGAGTTTGGCTACTAGTTTACATTTTTTGTAGTTTCTTATCAAAGAGTCATGTTTTTGATTTGTTAGTTTTAATACATTCTTTTTATAATGTTAATTTTTGCTATTAATACAATTACTTACTTTGTTTTAGTTTAGCTAATTGATCTGCTTTGGGACTGTATAAACTTCTTAAGTTTTGTTTTGTTTTGTTTGTTTGCTATTTAGCTGACATAATCCCATGAAATGTTATTGTGCCACTACTTTAACTGATTTCCATAGATTAGATACTTTTTATTTTATTATCAGTATTTTGAAGACCTTATGCATTTTCATTTTGTTTCTTATCTTTTTTTTAATATTTATTTATTTTTGAGAGAGAGAGACACAGTGCAAGACGGGAAGGAGCAGAGAGAAAGGGAGACACAGAATCCAAAGCAGGTTCCAGGCTCGGGACTGTCAGCACAGAGCCCAAAGCAGGGCTCAAACTCACAAACCATTAGATCATGTCCTGAGCCGAAGTCAGATGCCTAACTGACTGAGCCACCAAGGCGCCCCTCTTAATTTTTTTAACATTTATTCATTTTTAAAAGAGAGAATTGTTTCTTTTTTTAAATCTTTTTATTTTTGAATTTATGTTTTATTTTAATTCCAGTTAATTAATCTACAGTGTTCTTAGTTTCAGCTGTACAATATAGTAATTCAACAATTCCATATATCAGTGCTCATCACAAGTGCACATTTTAATCCCTATCACCGATTTAACCCATTTATTTATTTTCTATAAGAGTCTGTGTCTTGATTTGTCTCTCTCTTTTTTTTCCCCTTTGCTCATTTATTTTCTTCTTAAATTCCATGTATGAGTGAAATCATATGGTATTTGTCATTCTCTGGCTGACTTTTTTCAACTTAGTATTGGATTTTCTAGTTCCAACTATGCCATTGCAAATGGCAAGATTTCATTCTTTTTTATGGATGAGTAATATTCCATTGTATATTTATACCACTTTTTTTTTCATTCATGCCTCAATTCATAGACACTTCGACTGGCTGCTTCCATATATTAACTATTGTAAATAATGCTGCTATATACAGCAGGGTGCATGTATCCCTTTGAATTAGTGTTTTTATTTTCTTTTTGTAAATATCCAGTAGTGTGATTACCACATCATAAGGTAGTTTGATTTTTAACTTTTTGAGGAACTTCCATACTATTTACCACAGTGGCTGTACCCGATTTCATTTCCACCAACAGTGCTAGAGGGTTCCTCTTTCTCCACATCTTTGCCAACACCTGTTGTTTGTGTTGTTGATTTTAGCCATTCTTACAGGTGTCAGGAGATAATTCATTGTAGTTTTGATTTGTATTTCCCTGATGTTAAGTGATAAACATTTTTACATGTGTCTGTTGGCCATCTCTATGTTTTCTTTCAAGAAATATCTGCTCATGTCTTCTGCCCATTTTTAATTGGGTTATTCATTTGTTGGGGCATTGAGTTGTTTCAGTTATTTATATATTTTAGATATGAATCCTTTATAAGATACATCATTTGCAAATATCTTCTCCAATTCAAGAGTTTGCCATTTAGTTTTGTTGATTGTTTCCTTCACTGTGTAGAAGCTCATAATTTTGATGTAGTCCCAATGATTTATTTATTTTTTTTGTTTCCCTTGCTTTAGGAGACATATCTAGGAAAATTTTGCTATGCCCAATGACTAAGAAGTTACTGCCTGTAACTTTTATGGTTTCAGGTCTCTCATTTACGTCTTTAATCCATTTTGAATTTATTCTTTTGTATGGTGTCAGAAAGTAGTCTGGTTTCTTTCCTCTACATGTTGCTGTCCAGTTCCCAGCACCGTTTGTTGAAGGGACCATCTTTTTTCCATTAGATATTCTTTCCTGATTTGCCAAACACTAATTGACAATACAGTTGTAGGTTCACTTCTGGATATTCTATTCTGTTCTATCTATCTATGTGTCTATTTTTGTGTCAGTACAGTACTGTCTTTGTCACTACAGCTTGGTGATATAATTTGAAGTCTGGAATTTTGAGGTCTCCAGCTTTGCTTTCCCCCCACCCCAAGGTGGCTTTGGCTATTTGGAATCTTTTATGATCCCATATAAATTTTATAACTCTTTGTTCTAGTTCTGTGGACAATACTATTGTTATTTTGATGGGGATTGTGTTAAACGTGTAGATGGTTTTGGGTAATATAGATGTTTTAACAGTCTTTATTCTTGCAATCCATGGGCATGGAGTATCTTTCCATTTGTTGTTTGTCGTGTTCAGTTACTTTCATCAGTGTTATATACAATTTTCAAAGTACAGGTCATTAATATCTTTGGTAAAGTTTATTTCTAGTTATCTTATAATTTTTAGTGCATTTGTAAATGAGATTGTTTTCTTAATTTCTCTTTCTGCTGCTTCATTATTGGTGTATAGAAATGCAACAGATTTCTGTACATTGATTTTGTATTGTGTGACTTTACTGAAATACGTTATCAGTTCTAGCATTTTTTTGTGTGTGTGGAATCTTTTGGATTTACTATATATAGTTATCATGTTATCAGCAAATAGTGAAAGTTTTACAGCTCCCTTATGGATTTAGATGCCTTTTATTCCTTTCTCTTGTCTGATTGCTGTAGCTAGAACTTCTAGTACCATGTTGAATAAAAGTGGTGAGAGTGGACTTCTTCACTTGTTCCTAGGAGAAAAGCTCTGAATTTTTTTTTATTAAGGATGATATTAGTGGTGGGTTTTTAAAGTATATATTCTTTATTATATTGAAGTATATTACTCTACACCTACTTTTTTTTGCAGGATTTTATCATGAATGGATGTTGTACTTTGCCAAATGTGTTTTTTGCACCTATTGAAATGAACACATGGTTCTTATTCTTTCTCTTATTAATGTGGTGTACCACTTTGATTGATTTGATATGTTGAACCCTTTTGCAACCCAGGAATAAATCTCACTTGATCATGTTGAATTTTTATTTAATGTCCTAATGGATTTGGTGTGCTTGTATTTTGTTGAGGATTTTGCATTTCTGTTCATCATGATTATTCACCTGTAGGACTCTTTATTACTGTTGTCTTTATCTGGTTTTGATATCAGGATAATGCTGGCTTCATAGAATGAATTTGAAAGTTTTATTTCCCTTTTTATTTTTTGGAATTGTTTGAAAAGAAAAGGTATTAACTCTTCTTTAAATGTTTGGTAGAATTTGCTTGTGAAGCCATCTGGTTCTGGACTTTTGCTTGTTGGGACCTTTGTGACTCCTGATTCAATTTATTTTCTCGTTATCAGTCTGTTCAAATTTTCTATCAATTCTTGTTTAAGTTTTGGTAGTTTCTATATTTATAGGAATTTATCCATTTTCTCTAGGTTGTCCAATTTGTTGGTATATAGTTTTTCATAATCTCTTGTAAGTATATATCTGTGGTGTTATTTCTCCTCATTTATGATTTTATTTATTTGTGTCTTTTACTTTTTGTCTTGATGAGTCTCTCTAGAGGTTTATCAGTTTTATTGATTTTTTTCATTCAACAAACCCCTGATTTCATTGACCTGTTCTGTAGTCATTTTTGTTGTTGCTGTTGTTGTTGTTTTGTTTGGTTCTATGTAGTTTATTCCTGCTCTAATCTTTATTATTTCCTTATTTCTGCTGGTTGTAGATTCTGTTTGTTGTTCTTTGTCTAGATCCGTTAGGGGTAAAGTTAAGTTTATATGAGTTGTTTAATTGAGATTTTTCTTGCTTCTTGAGGTAAGCCTATATTGCTATAAATCTCCCAAATAGAACTGCTTTTTGCTTCATCCCAAAGGTTTAAGACCATTGTGTTTTCATTTTCCGTTGTTTCCATGTACTTTTTTATTTATTCTTTTATTTCTTGATTGACCCATTCTTTGTTTAGTAGCATGCTATTTAACCTCAACATATTTGTGGTCCTTCAAGATTTTTTCTTGTGGTTCTCTTTTAGTTTCATAGTGTTGTAATCAGAAAAAAATGCATGACTGATCTTTGATTCATTGAGGCTTATTTTGTGGGCTAATACATGATAGATTGTGCAGAATGTTACATGTGCAGTTGAAAAGAATGTGCTTTCTGCTGTTTTAGGATAGAATGCTCTGAATATAATCTGTTAAATTTATCTGGTCCAGTGTGTCATTCAAATCCAGTGTTTCCTTATTATTTTTCTGTTAAGATAATCTGGACATTTATGTAAGTGGGGTGTTAAAGTCCCCTTCCATTAGTGTATTACTACTGATTAGTACCTTTATGTTTGTTATTAACTGTTTTATATGTTTGGGTGTTTCTATGTTGGGTGCATAAATATTTAAAATTGCTATATATTTAAAAAATAAAATGAAATTGTTGTATCTTTTTGTTGGTTTGTTGTTTCTCCATCCTCTCACTTTCAATCTGCAGATGTTATAGGTTTGAAATGACTCTCTGGTAGGCAGCATATAGATGAGTCTTATATTTTTATTTTCTATCACCCTGTGTCTTTTGATTGGATCATTTACTCCTTTTACAGTAAAACTCATTATTGGTAGATATATATTTATTGCCATCCTATTATTTATTTTGTGATTGTTTCTGAAAATTTTCTCCAATTCTTTCTTGTTTTTTAGGGTTTGTGTATTCTCTTTTGTGATATATTTGAATTTATTTCTTTTTTTTTCTTTGCATATTTATTACTGGTTTGTGATATATGGTTACCATTGGGCTTATATAGAATCTCTTCTGCATATAGCAGTCTATATTAAGTTGATGGTGGTTTAAGTTTGAATTCATTTTTTACTCCTTTCTTCCTCATGTTTAGGTATAGGTTGTCATTTTGCATCATTTTGCTCTGTGAGTTCATTGACTGATATTTTACAGAAATACTTCTTTTTACTGCTTTTGTGTTTTATACTTTTCTATTGTCACTTTTTGTTTCTCCTTTCCATTCAGAGTCCCCTTTAATATTTCTTACAGGGCTGGTTTAATGGTTATGAATTATTTTAGTTTTTGTTTGTCTGGGAAACTCTTTAACTCTCCTTGTATTCTGATTTTTTCTGTTCAGCACTTTGAATATATCATGCCACTCCGTTCTGTCTTGGAAAGCTTCTCTTGAAAATGCCCTGATTACCTTATGTGTTTTACCTTGTAAGTTACTGTTTTCTTTTGTCATGCTGCCTTAAGTTTTTTTTTTTCCTTTATCACTCTATTTTGCCAATTTAATTATACTATGTCTTGGTTTGGGTCTGCTATTATTATTATTAATTATTATTATTATTATTATTATTGGATCTCTTTGTGTTTCCTGGGTTAGAATATCTGTTTTCTTCCTCAGAATAGGGAAGTTTTCAGCCAATATTTTATTAAATAAGATTTCTGTCCCCTTTCTTCTCTCTTCTTCTGGAATTCCTGTGATATGATTGTCATTATGTTTGATAGCTTCACTGAGTTCCCCAAGTCTATTTTAGTTTTTTTTTTTATAACTTGATCTTTAATTGAGTTTTTTATATTCATTCTTTTTTTTTTTAATTTAAATCTTTACTTATTTTTCAGAGAGACAGAAACAGAGAGAGAGCAAACAGGCGAGGGTCAGAAAGAAATGGAGACATGTAATCTCAAGCCAGCTCCAGTCTTCGAGCTGTCAGCACAGAGCCCAACATGGAGCTCAAACTCATGAGCCAGGAGATCATGACCTGAGCCGAAGGTGGATGCTTAACCAACTGAGCCACCCAGGCACCCCGAGTCTATTTTAGTTTTGCATAATTATTTTTTTCTCTCTTTTGTTCAGATTATCTACTTTCCATTTCTCTTCTCTTCTAGGTCAGTAATTCATTCTTCTGCTTCTCCCAGTCAGCTGTTCATTCCTTTAAGTGTATTTGTCATTTTGCTTATTGAGCTCTTTATCTCGCTATGCTATTCCCTATCTCTTGTCTTCCACTCTTTTCTCAAGTCCAGTGAGTATTTTTATGATCATTACTTTAAATTCTGTATCAGGCATGTTATTGTATCTTTTTCTCTTAGATCTCGTCTGTGGCCTTGTTCTGTTCTTTAATTTGGGATAGTATTGTCTGTCTTCTCATTTTGTCTAAGACTTTATGCTTGTTTCTCTGTGCTAGGAAAGTCAACTACATCTCCAGTTCTTGAGAATAACGGCCTTATGAAGAAGAGGTCCTGTAGTGCTCTCTCATGTTGTGTCCCCTGTTCACCAGGGCCTGGAACTTCTGAGAGTGTTTGCAATGTGTGCTGCATGTGCTCTGCTGTTTTCTCTTGGATACTTTATCTTTCAGGCCAGTCATCTGCAGAGGTTCTCTTTACAGTGTTTAGTCCCTGGTCTGAATGTGGTGATTTTTACCTCTGATCTATTAGATGAGACCTGTTGCAACTGCTGCTGAAAGAGATGCTCTATGAAACTCCTGAGTGAGAGGATGTGGTGTGAGTAGGAGTTTGGGCTGGTCTTCTGGGGGAAGTGCCTACCATACTGGAACTGAGGTATGTATGACCGGGAAGGGTGATTCCATCAGATTCCATCAGAATCGATGTAAGCAAATAGTGAGTATCTGCTCTGTTTTGCTTCCTGCAGAGGGGCAGGAGAGGGAAATGGCACCTGCCAGTTACTTATATTCCTAGAGGAGTCTCTCCTTGAAGCTGTCTCTCTGGGTTTGATTCCTAGATGAGTTAATGTTCTCCCCCTGGATGCCCCCATTCACTTTTTAGATTGCAGTTTCCATTCTGTATGTTCAGGAGGTGTTTTCCTGCCTTTACTCCAAGAGCTGCACAGAGCCCTCTGAGCTCTATCTCTGTCATACCAGCTGACCTTTATAACTCCAGGCTTTAAGACCTGCTGATTTTAAAACTCGCAAAATCTGGCCCTTCTTGCTTTCCAAGTCAATTGTTGTGAGTTTTATTTGGTTCTGTGTGCTCCTCTGTGTGTTATTCTGTCTCTGACCCTCTCTCCAACTGCAGCTCCCTCCCCACTGCAGTGCTCATGATCCTTTCTCTCCCAAACTGCATCTCTCCATTTCTTACCTTCTTTGATGTGACCTCTGCTCTACTTTTAGTTGTGAAGTTTGTTCTGCCAGTTTTCTGGTCAATTTCTATGGTATTTAGGATGATTTAATAGTTATCTGGTTGTAATCATGGGACCAAGCAAGCTTAGGATCCCCTTATTTCACTACCATCTTCCAACCTCCCACTGCAGTTTCATTCCGTATTGCTTTTTGACCTGTTACATGTTTTAACATGTCACTTTTATCCCTATGACCTAGTCACAGTGCTACAAGTAATTATATCATTGCTCACCAATATACCTTGGAAAGAAACTTTTGTCAATGATTCTTGGTCTTCTGAAGCTCATTCTTGAAAGATTTCTTCAGTAAAAACTTATGATTACAAACTTTTTGATGCCTTGCAGACTCATAATTGTTCTATAACTATTATTTATGAAAAGTAATTTTGCCTAGAGCTTAAAATCTTTGTACCATTTTTGTTCTGTGATGATTTTAAATGCATAATTCAACTGTGTTAAGATGTGCTGCTTTTGGGCTACCTGGGTGGCTCAGCCAGTTAAGTGTCCAACTTTGGCTCAGGCATGATCTCACGGTTCGTGGGTTCAAGCCCCGCGTCGGGCTCTGTGCTGACAGCTAGCTTAGACCCTGGAACCTGCTTCAGATTCGGTGTCTCCCTCTCTCTCTGACCCTCCCCTACTCATGCCGTGTCTCTCTCTCTCTCTCTTTCAGAAATAAACAAAACATTAAAAATAATTAAAGATGTACTGCTGTTGATAAGTTAGATGGAAACAGATTTTGTATTTAACCTTACTACTCAGTGCTGTTTTTGCATAGTTGTCCAAAGATTAATTGATTTGATTGATTATTTATTCATTAATTCATTTTCTTTATGTTTAAACTACAATGTTTTTTTTTCTAGAATATATTTTTGTTTTAACCATTCTAGGTTGATTTTCTCAGTTACATGGTTTTCACTTACTAAACAAATTCAATTTCCCCCTAATTTGGTTTTTTTTTTAAATTACCTTTTTTTTTTTTATTTTTTACATTTATTTATTTTTGAGAAACAGAGTAAGACAGAGCATGAGTGGGGGAGGGGCAGACATAGAAGGAGACACAGAATCCAAAATGGGCTACAGGCTCTGAGCATGCATTCAGCACAGAGCCTGACATGGGGCTCAAACCCCCGAACCTTGAGACCTGAGCCGAAGTCAGATGCTCAACTGACTGAGCCACTCAGGTGACCCTTAATTACATGTTTTGCCATTTATTGTTTTGTTGATTGGTTTTCTTCTCTGAAAACTTCAATTATATCTGTGTTGGATCTTCTTTGCCTTCTAATCTGATCATCACTTAATTCTTTTTTTATTGTATTCTCTGTTCCTTTTTGATTTTCTTATTTCTTCCTTTATTTATGTGGTCATAATTTCAAATGTGTCTGTCCTTACTTTTGTACCTTCTTGTTTTCTCTTAATTTTTTTCATTTTTTCTATTTTTTTCTGAGCTCTGTTCTCTTCCTATTATTGACTTATTTTGATTTTTTGATTTCTATTTTTTCATTTTCTATATTTTTTAAAACTTCTTTATCTAATTTAATAATATTGAATTAGAATATTCCATGTGCATTATGGCCCTAATTTTCTATTATGATTTGGTTAACTATTAGTACATTATTTAGATTGTCTTTCTTTTTATTCTGCCTGTCTTTTTATATCTGATTTAATTGTAACATTTTCCACTTCCTCATATCTAAATGAAATATGCTTTTCTATAATTAAAATATGTTTATATAAAAGAAATAGTAGAAACCAAGGTAGCTTTCCTACCTCATATCTCTTTGATAGAAGAGCTCTCTCTTTTGCTGTTGCTATGACTGAAAATACAGCATTTGTGTAACCATATCTACATTCTGATATTCATATCCTCTGACTATTTCCTCACTTTTAGCTATCTAAATATTTTGTCTTTCCCACCAAAGTGTTCTTATTACTGTCTTGTTCAATTTGGAGTCTACTCTCAATATTTTCTCCTTAAGAGTGAAAAATATAAAGAGCATTCTCAAAAGCTATCAACAAAGAATGAGCTATACATTTTTGGCATTATTATTAAACAGTTTTGAAAATATGTACTAATTCATTTTGACAAGAGAAATAAATGAAGTATAATAATTTAATAAAAATGTAAATTATTTATTATTCACAGATAATATGACTATATACTTGAAGCCTTCACTTAATTTGAAAAGAGCTGACAATTGCAGATAATAAAATTTTAGCAAGCTTGCTCAGTACTCTAACTTACACATTTTAAAATAAAAATTTGGTGTTATAAAATGTTTAGTAATCATTTTATAATATATTTTAGTATGTGAAAAAGAAACCACATGATCATCATTCTTTTTGTTCCTTGCATATTTTATGTCAATTTTAATATCTATTTGTTTTTAGATTAACTGTAAGATTATTTTATGATGAAAATTTTGACTGGGTATTGCTAAACTTTCATGACAGATTGAATTAAGAGAATTGACCTCCTATGTGATTGAGTCTCTTAAAAAATTCTCTTAGTTTATTCAAGTATTATTTTTTGTTCCTTTATGGGGAATTACAGCTTTTTTTTCCATATAAATATTGCTCATTTCTAAAGTTTCAGTAGCATGTAATGTATTTTCTTAAAAAGTACCAGTAGTTCAGAGAATTTTTGTTTGCTGACTTAATTAAAAACATAATCTTTCTAGAAATGTTTTGAATGTTGTACTGTTAAAATTTTAAGTATATATTATCTTCAGATAGCTATGAATTAAATGTACAGGTATGTGTGTAGAGGTGGTATGTGGCTAAGCACTTTGTGGTAATTTGCAGTAATAGTGGTGATGGTGGACATTTTTGTTTTATTCTTTACTTTGTTGGGCATGTTTCTAGGGTTTTATCATTAGGCTAGTGTTAAATGCATGTTTATGAGTTTGTATATTCACAAGTTCATGATGAAGGGGAATAAAGAATTCAAACAGAGCAGAATCAGTAGGCAGATATTGTGGAGAAGAATATTTTAAGAAGAGGACCCATAGTCAAAAGAATCCTAGTGTCTTTGTTGCTAAAGGAATAATAAAAGGGTTGGTGAGACAGGAGAAGACAAAGGGGAGAGTGGTAGAAAGTAGGTCAGAAGTGGGAAGGGCCTGATCATGCAGGGGAGTGGAATATTGTAAGGGCTTTGGCTTTGATTTCCCCTTGGTCAAAGGGGAGGCACGGCAGAATTTTCATTGGAGTGGTGACATAATCAGATTTGTATTTTTAAAGGAATCATTCTGAAGTTAGTGTCTCTAACTCCATGTTGTCTGAAACTTATATTATGCTGCTTTCCATTTTTCTCAAAACTGTAGTCCTCCTTTTGAAAGCATATTACATAGTGGATGATATAAAATCAAGCAAAAATGTTATTCAAGCCATGTGTGCTGAACTTCTGTTGTCTTAATGAGAATGATTAGAGATTATAATTTTTTTCTGATTGTTTATTTGCACACAACTCCAATGGATAGTGAGTCTTCAAATGGGATTAAATTGAGTTATTTGTACACTTCCTTCTTATCTTCCACTGCAGTGTGTAGGAACACAGACTTTAAACAGATTATGTGAAGTCTAAAGCCTTTACATGCTGCATTAAAACTAAGCCATAAGCTCTGAGTTATGAGGTACAGTACTTAATTTTCTCATCTCTTCACATTTCCATGTTGTTAAATGTTAATCAATTCCTGCTGTTTTGGAGGTCAGAAATTTAAATGTTAGAAATAATACCCGTAAGGAAATACATTTATTGATATTTAAGTTATAGGAAACGAAACGATAGAGTGAGAAACTTTAACATAGGACTAAATTAAATTTATATTATGTCCCCCAATAAATGTGCACTTATGACAGTAATTACTATAAATACCACTGTGTTAAATGGAATATTTTTAGTTATATCATGTTGCTTATTACCTACCATTGTTTACAATTACAACAAGATTTATTTACTTCTAATTGCTCATTTTATAATACTTCTACACAGTGCAAAGCTGTATAGTGAGCATATATCTTCTTTCATTTAGTCGCATATTTAATGATCCATCCATTCAACAACTGTTTATTGAATGCCTGCTATGTGCCAGATGCTGTATTAGTTGCTTCATATGTAATAGAGAATAAATAAAGATCTCTATTTTAATGGTGTTTTCATGTTAGTAGAATAAAAGAGGTAAAAAACAGCAATGGCAACAACTAATAAATTATGCAGCATTTTACAAGATGATAAGAGATAAACAAAAAATATGGGAAAATAGAACAAAACAATAGAGACAGAATATGGGGAGATGAAGCCCAAGCAGTAATTGCTGCTGTTTTACATGAGAGTATCTGGATAGACCTCATTGACAAGGTGAGATTTGACAGAACTCTCAAGAAAGTAGAGTGTAGTCATGCATTTGTTATGAAAGCCAGTATGACTGTACAAGATAGGCATAACTAGAGAGTAGGAAAAGATATGAGCAAGTAACAAGAAATCAGATCTCACAGAGTTTGAAGGCATTTTAAGAACTTTATCTTTTATTCTGAAATGGATAGGGAGCCACTTCAGGACCCTGAGGAGTGATTTCATCTGAATTAGGCTTTAATAGAATCATTCTAGCTAGTCTGTCGAGAATAGTCTGAGGAGGACAAGTGTAGAAAGCAAGGAGCTCACAAGCTGTTGCAGTGATCTAGGCAAAAAATGATGGTGTCTCAGACCAGAGTAGAAACAGTAGACATTATAAGAAATGTTTAGTTTCTGGATGCTTTTTTAAATTTAGAGCCTAAATGTCATGAAATAGAAATGGATTTAAAATGGAAAGAAATTTTTAAGTGGTTTTTTTTGGCTATGAGAAACTGGAAGGAACAGGTATTGGGGAGAAGTGAAGAACTGAGCTTGAGATGAAGAGTTGGGACCTCAAACTTCAAATGTCTTTTAGACAACTAGATAGAGAGGTAGATATACGGGTATGAAGTTTGGAGGAAATCCTGGTGTGGAGACAGAACTGTGAGAATGATTGCATGTCGATGGTTTGCCAGGTGATGAGACTGAATGAATGCTCCACAGAGTGAATGTAAATAGAAAAGAAGGCAAAACCTAAGTTCCTAGAGATCTTAGAATAAAGTGATGGAAAAGAAGAGGAACCAGCCATAGAATCTGAAAGGAATAATGTGATTGTAGTCTAAATTCCATGTGGGCCTGGTGTCATGGACATATGGCCTGTGTAGAACCTAACACTCAAAAGGCCTGCATGCTTGTTTTCTTGAAATTCTGAATACTGTTTTAACTGGGGCCTCAGGTTTTCATTTTGGCAGTGGGTCTTGCAGATTACTTACTTAGTCCTGATTCCATGCCACACCAGTAATACATCAGATGCAAGCGGGATGCCTAACATCTAGGTAGTAAGTTTTGTTTGTTTGAGGGAAAGCGTTCTCTCTCTCTCTCTCTCTCTTTAATAAAATTATACATATGTATAGAAAAACAAATTGTCAAGCTACAGATTCATTTATTTCCTTCTTACATGTAGTATATCTGTACATTTATTTAAGGTACTTGCCTTCTATTAATTTCTTAATGCTCACCTATTTTCCATCATCTCTACTGAGGCTTAAAAACTATGAGTTCAAAACAAACAAACAAACAAAAACCATGAGTTCAAGAGTCATTGTATACTTTGTATTACATTTTCTTTCTTTTTCCCTATACTTACAACTTTAAGCTCTAGCACAATTTCTGACACATAAAAATATTTTTTAAATTATTATTTGCTGTCATATTTTCAAATGTTGTAGTAACCACTTAATTGATAAATATTATGGCTATGAGGGTTCTGGGTGGCTCAGTTGTTCAGGTGTTGGGCTTTAGCTCAGGTCATGATCTCATGGTTCCTGAGTTCGAGCCCCACATTTGGCTCTCTGTTGTCAGTACATAGCCTGCTTCAGATTTCTCTATTTACCTCTCTCTCTGCCCCTCATTCCCTCTCTCAAAAATAAATAAACATTAAAAGAAAGTTTAAAAAATATTATGGCTTTATCTCATTCGATAATGTTTGTCATTTCTAAAACCTTTGATAGGTTTTCTTCTTCGTCTGCCCTAAATTTATTTTAGCTTGATTATTTTGAACTGTACTCTGCTCATTTTCTGCTTCCCAGTGCTCCTTTGTCATCCTTTTCTTCCTCTTTCTCTTTATTTTAGGTATATTAAGTAGATATAAGTAATTTATGTTAATAATTAGCCCTCAGCCACTTTCTTTTCTTATTGTTTGCTATTCCTTCTACATATTTCTATATCTATGACCTTCCAATTATAGCTATGCTTCTCTCTCTAGATTCAAAAATGAATGTTATCCTGGCAAAAGGCCATCTCGGTCTCTGTGTTATTCAGTTATCTAAAACTGGAAATCCTCCAACTGTCTGCTCTTTCTAACTGCCTTATATCTGTTGACTGTGATGCTGTCAGCAGCCTACCCTCAGAAACTTCTTGAACCCATACCTGTCATTAATGAACTGCTCTTTTATTTTCTGTGTTTAGAGTTATATTTTTATATCTTATTTCTCTTCTATACCCACTGCCACCAACCTGGTTCAATCTTTTAGACTCGTTATTTAGATTGCCAAACTCTACCCAATCCAATCCAAAACATCTCATACAAAGTCAGTCACATATCCAAAGCATACCTTTTGTTTTATTACTTAATTTTATAAACAAGTAAATCTCCAATTACTCCCTGTTATTCTTGACTCTCAGAATGTGTTAGGATACTTTGGCATACTCTAACCAGTTGTGAAGTATATCACCAATGGTTAGTTACCAATCATAATTAAAGCCTTATGTTTATGAATGTTTTGCTTTTTGAACAGTCATGTCGACTGTGTACATAACATCATATTTAATCCTTTGCTCTTCATGAGGCTTCTCTTGAATAGAAGGGAAAGCAAAAAAAGACAGATAGTAATGAAAACACGGAATCAGTTCAAGAATGGCACATAACCTAGAGATTGTGCTATTTCATAGATCCAAGTGCTGAATCCTTATCGATATCCTATAGTTAGGGTATTTAAGAGTTATTGTAATCTGTAGCACTATTGGTCTTAGTTCTTAGGAATTTTTTTTAGCTTTATTTTTACTAAAATAAATGGAGTGCCTTGTGTATACAATAATCATCCTGTCTGCTCTAACACAGACACACATACATACATACATACACAGACCCATTCCACAAACTACACTATCCTTTTTGCAAATCCTTCTGCCTTTAGGCACTTCTTTTCTCTGCCTCTTTACATGCCAAATGCTTATCTGTATTTAAGGCCCATCAGTTGAGCTTCACGATATCTCTCATTTTGATTTCTGACACTCTTTGTACTCTCCTGTGGACACATTACTTGGTCTATCTTTTAGTCATCTGTGTATTTGTATTAACTACCTGCAAGGCTAAGTATTTAATGAGTATTCATCACAGGCCCAGAAGAGTATCTTAAAATGGAGCAAAAAGAGACTTAAAATCTGAGATATGTTGAATGCTTATAAAAAGTTTGGTTCTTTCTTGCATACAAAAGAAAAATACAGTTCTTACCTAACCGTATAGTGAGATTCCTCACTGTAAGGTGTTCCTTAACTATGTTTTCCAAAATAATTAAGTGAATCTGTCACATGAAAATTAATATTGGGCTCTCTACTTTGATGGATCATTATCATTGTTTTGAGGATTACACACATGGTAATTGTTAAAAAAAGAAACAAACAAAAAATCAGAAAAACCTTTGAGTTTCTAAACAGTATGAAATTCTTTAATGAAATGGATGTATTCCCTGTCTAATTAGCATATAGATCCAAATTTTCAGGAAAAACACATTTTGAGCTATATAATGATGCTGTTTACAACTACATTTTATATGAAGCCAACTGAAAAAAAAAAATCTTGTTGATGATTTAATAATATTGCCATTAAAAAATGTCCCAAGCAATGATATTTTCAGTTCTAGAATAGTAAATAATAAAATAAGAATTTACTCTTGGATAATAAGTTGGAATTTATATTAGTTATAAGTCTTTGTCTTTAAATTCTCCTGTTAATATGTTTTTTAACAAAATGAGACCAATCTTCAGATAAAGCACAGTCAATAGGAGATATTTAAATAAGCATGTATTATTGTAATAGCAGGAGAGATACATCTGGGGAGTTATATTTGAGGATTACTGATATAAAAACACCATAAAACAGATGAATAATATATTCATGTTGAAGAAGAGTATGATAATATTTAATTTTACTTTTTTTCATTCTTTTAAATAAAAAATGAGTATATGTACAATTTGCAGAGGAGAATGAAATCAGTCAAGCAGTAATTTAAAGACAATAACATGGTGATATTTATCTTTGAACTCTTGCAAAGTTTCATGGATTAGTTGCAGTGATTATCACAACTCAGGTAGATTATCCCTGTATTACAAATATAATTTTTATAGATATTTAGTTACGCAAATTCTTGCCTGAATATCATGAAAAGTGTTAGAATATATGTCATTATATCTCTCTCATTCAAGATCAAATTAATATTGTCCAGCATATATAATTTTTGGAGCTAAATAGTAAAATCTACAATAAATACTCTGATATGTAATATATTTATTATAAAAATCACAATAAATTTATATTTTTAAAATTTTAGAGTTGAAAAGAAACATTTATATGTGTACATTATTTTCGAATAACTTGGGATATTAACTTCTGTTACCTCCAACACTTATGATAGAGAATATAATTATTTTATTCCTTAACCTCTGTATATATTCTACTCTGAGGTTCATTCCCTAGCAGTCTTTTTTACTTAAGGATAGATTTTGGATGGGGAGATATTGTAAGTCAGACATATTGTACATACTGAACTGAGGCAGAAACTTTAAGGATTATACAAGGAATATGTGACAAGTCAAACACAGAATTTCTTGCTTCTTGAGAAGGAGCTGAATGTCAAATATTTGCAGTAGTTTCAGGATGGGAGAATTGCCAGTTTTGGAATTGTGGACTTATCAATGCCATGTCGTTTTTACACTTAGAAATAGTATACTGCACTTATTAATAATATTAAAGTTTATTTAAACAGTAGTTTTGTCATAATTTTTATGTTTATTTATTTTGAGGGAGAGAGAGAGTGTGAGTGAGCAGGAGAAGGACAGAGAGAAGGAGACAGAGAGAGTCCCAAGCAAGCTCTGCATTGGCAGTATGGAGCCCGATGGAGGGCTCGAACTCATGAACCATATCATGATCTGAGTCGAAACCAAGAGTCAGACATTTAACCAACTGAGCCACCCAGGTGTCCCTAGTTTTGTTATAATCAATGAAAGAACTCTACTTATCTGATAAAAATTTTAAAAATTTAAATGTTATTGAATTTACATATTCAATTTCTAGATATGTTTTAACAAGCACAATATATAATGATCATGAGAGTTTATGTAAATAACACTAGAGTAAAGGTGAAAGGCACAAAAAAAAGTAAAATGTACAAACAATTTGCTGCTAGTGGTGCAAGAAAGCAAATGAAGACAATGGAAACAGTTTACCCCAGCACAAAGATTGTTTAGAATTGCTGGGACATGATGATAATTTATTTTTTTTAGTGTTATTATCCTTTTAAGTTCCCTGTAGACAGTGTTCCTCCTTATTGTTTGCCCCCAGGATGGACGGCTTTCATTACACTATTCTTACTTTTGATCTGCCTCTACTCGTCACTTTGGCATTTGACATAAGAAAATGGAAGAAAACTATCCTTTTAAATGAATATTATGTGTAGTTTCCATAGAATGAACTTGGTAATAATGACTGTCATACTAGTTTACTGCTCTACAGTCTATGTTATGTGTGATCTTACTTATTTTACACAAATCTGTAATGAGGTGGGTACTGTGATTTCCATTTAAATGAGACACAGGGTAGTTGGGTTAAATTTTCCAAAACCACACAGAGAATAAGTGTTGATTCTGTGACTTAACCGAAGTTCTTGCTCCTAAGCACCATGCTCACATACATGTCTCATCCCATATCTGATATGGAAAAAGGCTTGACAAAGAAATCGCTGGTATATGTAGGTAAACTGAGGAAATAACCTGCAGTGGAATGCTGATCCACCTATCCTTTTTAATGTAATATAATTAGTATTAATTACTACCAATTAATTAGTAATTAGTACTAATTTCATTTAATCTGCACCGCAGCCCTGTAAAGTGGGTAGTCTTACCTAACACCTTTTTATAATTAGAAGATGGGATCCATAGATGTTTGAAACTTAGGTGAATACGGGAGCAGAAGTTCAAGATTAGATTGTCCTGATTCTATGGCTCATGTTCTGAATTAGTATGTTGGAGACTACAAATAAAATCATAATGAAAAACAGGAAAAAAAAACTGTAATAGTGCTTATTTGATATATAACCAATTTTAGATTCACAATATAGAGTTTGTATTAATTAACTTTCAAATGATCTAAATTAAATTTAAATTAAATTAAATTAAACTTAAGAAAGAATACAGAATATCATATTTAGGAAAAATGTACTGTCACACCAAGGTGTTTAGAAATTAAAAAAATAACAGTTGATATCACTTAGTTAAAATAAACTTTAAAAATGTAAATTTCAAAGTCAACAGTATAATGTTCAGTCATCTTATTACATAAGAAAAATTTCTGTTGATGATGCTTGATGCCATGTTTTTGGCTAAAAGTGATCATTATTAAAAGGGGATTTTATAACATGAGATTTTCTTGAGGAAAAGGGAATTCTTACACACACACACACACACACACACACACCTCCATAAAAAATAAGCTTTTGTAATGACCAGCTTCCTACTGAAAAAATACATCATTTTATTGCTGCTTTTCAATATATTTTTGTTTTGTTTTATTTCAGAATTTTTCTCTCATATCATTGTGAAAATAAAGTGAAAATAAATCTATTTTACAATCTGTCACTTTGGTCACATGTACTGGCCACCCATGATGTTTTCAATTGTTACTTGTTATCAATTGAAGAAATATTTAATGGTATAATGTAAAATGTTACGATTTCCAATAAACTCTAAGAAGATTGAGATGATCTTTTCCCCCCACTTTTTTTTTTATAGCAGTTTTGTTTCTCTGAGTGAGAAAATCTGGTCATGCATGATCTAAATTTTACATTTTTAATTCTGCATTCTAAGGTAAGACTCTTTTTTGCATAGTAATGTGATGAACAGAAGCAATAAAGTTTTGATGAGAAGGAATGCTGTGGACAGGGTACAAGGCCAAGAGTAATTATATGATCCATGGTCTTACAGTTGTTATTTCAATCTTTATGTGATGACGAAGTTAACTGTTAAGGATTTTACTTTCAATTACAAAATAAGGTGTCCCTTGGGGCGCCTGGGTGGCTTAGTCGGTTAAGCGTCCGACTTTCGCTTAGGTCATGATCTCGCGGTTTGTGGGTTCGAGCCCCGCGTAGGGCTCTGTGCTGACTGCCAGCTCAGATCCTGGAGCCTGTTTCAGTCTGTGACTCCCTCTCTCTCTGACCCTCCCCTGCTCATGCTCTCTCTCTCTCTCTCTCCTAGAAATAAATAAAACATTAAAAAAAAAAAAAAAAGGTGTCCCTTAATCACATATCTAGAAAAAAAAGCATAAAATCAATGTCAGCTAAATGGAGGAAGGTATTTCAAAATTGTGTTAAGTGAATCTAAGGATTTAAAGATTCATATTAGCAGAACTCTTCTTGGATAAAGCTTTCCAAGAGTTTGGACCTAGGGAACTAATAATTCATTACACAGCAGGGTAGTGCAGCTTAGTGGTTAATAATATAACTGTATTTTTCATATTATGGCCTTAATCATTGGTGTGTGATCTTATACAATTCATTTAACCCTTCTGTTTCTCAATTTTATCATAAAATGCAGATGTAACACTGTATATCTTATGGAATGTTTAATAAAGAACCTAACACAGCTGAGTTCGTTGCAAGTATATGGACATGCACACAGAGAGTACCTTTACACATTGGACATTTTTATAATTATCCATCTAAAAATCTTGGGAGCACTAACTATATTTAATAATAAGGTTGTATGATTTTTCTTTTTATTTATTTATTTATTTATTTATTTATTTTAACGTTTTTATTTATTTCTGAGAGAGAGAGAGAGACAGCGTGAGAAGGGTCAGAGAGAGGGGGAGACACAAAATCTGAAATAGGCTCCAGGCCCTGAGCTGTCAGCACAGAGCCCAACGCAGGGCTCGAACCCACAAGCCATGAGATCATGACCTGAGCCGAAGTCAGCCATCCAACCAACTGAGCCACCCAGGCGCCCCGGTTGTATAATTTTTCAAAAGCATTTTATTTACTTTATAGATGAACTAAGTCACAGAGAGACTTACACTTTCCTCAGGTTCATGTAGTTAGAAAATTTAAGCTAAGACTAAACTCCAGTTTCCTTCTCTCCAAAATATATTTATTTCTCACTAAAGTAGTTATTTTCAAGTTCTTTGCACAGCATACAGATAAAATGATAGAAACTTTATGTTCTTATGGTGAGACAGCCTTCTTGTTTTCCCCACATGTTCGTGGTTCCCAAATATCTTCCCAGTAATGTCTACCAGCCCTTTTCTTTTCTCTTTTCTCTGATCAAATCAATGGGTCATTTCTCAATCTCCAAAAAATGCTAAAAATCCAAATTCAAAACCCATCCTCCCTCAAACCCAATAGGTTTTCTATCACTAAAATACCCCCATGTAGAAATAAGCAGCATCCCTCCGGGTTGTAACACAATTCTAAAACATATACAGGGAAGTAAAAGCAAAAATCACTGAAAACTCTATAGTGACTTCTAACTACATTTTTGAGTGATGATGTCTCACTAAGCAGCCAGAGGTAAATAAGCTCTGAGTTACAGAATACAATGAATCCTCCTTGCTTGGTCTTGGGTGAGTTTCTTTTCTATCACTATCATTAGTATGGGATTTTTTTTTTTTTTTTTAATTACTGCAAGCACACATCTGCTCTGGTTTAAATGATGAAAGGAATTAATTTTAAAATTTCAGTACTTTATAAATAATAACAAGTTATTTGCCATACCTCTCAATCAGAATTCAACAGAGACACCCTGGCTAGCAATGTTTCACAAGAGCTCTGTTGAGAACTGTTTTGTCTCATTGCTTAAGGTAGTGATCTAATGATTACCACTTTTGACTTCTAAAGAGAAGCAGATAGGTTCACTTTTCATTTTGGCACTGATATTTTTTTTTTTTTTACTTCTCTTTGGCCTGTTCTCCAATCTAGCTGTGGCTTAAATTTCACTAAATTTCACTTTATATGTGACTTCGATACCTTCTTTTATTTAAATAAGACCCAGAGGCCTCTAATTCTAGGAATAAAGGAGTTACATAGGAACAGAAAAGGTGAAGAGAAAAAGAAAGTGATTGATGTGAAATACAAAGGAATTTGACAAGAGGAGATACAAATCTTTTCTGTTTCCTGTTACAAATTTAAACAAATCGAAGATTAAAAATCTTCTGTGCAATTTGCCTAAAGTCCTAATTCATCCTCAGATTTTTTTAACACAACCAATTTAAACACTTTCTATTATCTTCTAGGATCAAAAGAATCAATCAACATCTTCTACAGTCTTATGGGTCCTCAATCATGCTTGCCCAAGGCAATGAAAATCAAATCAAAGCTGCCTTTATGGGTAGGGGGTTATAACTCAATATAACAGAAAATAGTGCAGTAGTAAAAAAAAAAAAAAAAAAAACAAAAACCCTTGAATAAAATGAAATGTAATTCATGCTCATTGAAAACTACATCCTTTCAGAGATTATATGGAGATTTTCTCAATCTGTTCTTCTTCATACAAAATGAGTTTTTAAAATGTCAACCTGTTATTCTTTCTGAGGCAGATTAATTTTGTAATCAATCTAAAACCCTATGTTGCTAATTTTATAGATTTCTCTTCATTTTGAAAATTTTAAGATGATGATATTCAATTTATGGTTTTTGTTTGAGAAATCAGCATTCATGTTGAAATTAATAGTTATCATATAAAAATATGCAAACCTGCATATTGACTAGTACAATTGTGTGTGTGTGTATAAGAGAGAGATAGGTATTGAGTATATTTGGTTCAACAATAGGATTGGTCAAGAAGTAGAAATAGAAAAGACAAACTCAGGACAGTTGTTCAATCGGTATTTTAAATGTAACTACTTTGATTACAGGAAAGGAAAGTTCTCTAAAATAGTTTGGAGGTTTCCTTGCATATAGATCTGACCTTGCTATCTTTCTTATTATTATCTCTCCTTTTATGTGCTGCATATATGATGTGTATTAGAAACAATTCAGTAAGGGAATTTGAGAGTTTCACTTTATCTACCTTGGTAGAATGTAAGAAATTTCATATTTCTAATTACTTTAAAGGAGAACAGTTCTTCCCACCATCATTTCTGTTTTCATTAGTTAGTTTTCTATGATTTGAAGAGACATGCATTAAAATATCATTACTATTAAAATTTTTTACTTATTAGTACTAGTATTTATTATTTGATGCTGGAAATACAAGTAAAATATTAACCTTGATCACTTGATATAATATTTAAATTATGGTAATGAAAATTATATTTGTGCCATGTCTAAAGAATGAGATTGAGGTAGGATGCTCCCTACACTGTTCCTATAATTTGGGAATAAAAACAAGCATCTTATAGTCACATGTGTCCATATTATATGCACATGTTTATATTTCACTCAAAATAAATTTTTGTGTGTGTGTGTGGGAGTGCCATTATGTCTTAAGCATGGATTTTTTAAGTTAGATCCCAGTGCCAACCATAGCATTTGCACTCTGTATGTGACTAAAAGATCAAAGTTATATTTATTTAAGTGTTTATATTCCCCTCTAGAACTAACTTTAGAAGTACTGAAATTGAAAAGTTTAAAAAAGCCTATCTTATTGTCTCACATGCATTAGTAATGACATGCATGTTTTTAAATAGAATTTATTAATCATTTTCCAAATGCTATATATTTCCTAAATTATATTTGAAATTATTTGAGCCTGGTGGTGAGGAAGAAGGTGAAACAAATACTTTGAAAATGACAATACTGGATCTGAATACATAGATTTGGATTATAATTAAATGCTTTCATTGAAGTAGGAATTTGTTTGAATGTGATTTATGAGACATTGTCAAAGTTACGGTCATTATGACATAAGATTTATAAGTAAAGTGCTTCATGTTTCTATCATGGGAATCCATGCTTTTCCTTTTATGGATCTTACTTCTAGAGTCTTGCTTTGAATTACAATATTTAAACAGCAAAGTGATTGTCAAGTCAAATTGATTTTCGTATGAATAATATAGAAGCAATGTTGCTAAGTTTCACTTCGTATAATTCTGGAGTGACAAAAGGCCTTAGGCACTTTAAATGTTGTTTCAGACTGGAAATTTACCTTGGTTAGAGTTTGTGGGGTTGTGTGTGTGTGTGTGTGTGTGTTTCTTTATTGTATCTAACATTGGCATCAATTATTTTATGGGGGCATTTATATAATACTATTATTGTGTTGTATTTGATGCATCTGGTGTTTAGGTGAAATATTTTTTAAAGAAATATTTAATGATTATTTCAGAATTTTAAATCATTTATAGAATACCTAGGTAGATCTAACTTTTCATTCCTTTTTATGATAATGTATTTCTCTGAAATTGGTACACAAAATAAGGGGTTCTAAAGACAGAGTCAGTCACTACTGAGGACTTGATTTTACTTTACCTTCCAAGGACCAAGCACATATGTTACAAAAAGAGAAATTGAGGCTTAAAAATATCAACTAACTTTGGCTACAATAAAGAGTCTGTGGAGTTTATATATATATATAAAGGAAAAGAGAACTAAGAATCAGACACACACTATATATATGTATATATGTACATATATATATGTATACATAGTGTGTCTGATTCTTAGTTCTCTTTTCCTTAAGCCATGTACTCTTCGTTTTGCTATTCCATAATATTGAAAACGATACTGGAGAAAGGATCTGCACTCACCTCAGCTCCCCTGATATTTGTTAAATACCACATCAAATTTCTGTACCTCTCAAATCTTCTTAGCTCCTCATTAAGAAATAATGTAATTGCATACATTATAAACTAGTAAAGTAACCCCAGTTCATCAATGTAATATGTTTCCACTCTACCATATTCCGTTTCAGAATCTAGGCTCTTATTTCACTTGCAAGCTAGTAATATAGTCAGTTATGGTTTTTGGATGCTGGCAGAAGACACAAAACTTGTGCTATTCATTGTGTTATTACGGATGAACTGTTTGTGCTCCCATCGAAGGTCAGGGTTAGGAACAAAGGACTTAATTTTCACATAACACCAAGTAATAGGAATTTGATGTTTGCAATGATTCCTTTTGTTGCTCACGTTCCATGGGAATAAAACTTAGTAGCCTGGGTGGGTGCTGCATCCATGAGGGTTTTACATCACTCTGAGGAACACAGCTGTGGGCATACACCTCTTTTATAGTTTGCTTTTTATCCTGGAGGACGAGCTAACTACATCCCCTTAAATTGCTACTGAAGTACAACCTTGAAAAATATCCCAAGTAAAGAGAAGTCTAGCCCTTGTGTTCTTGGCAAACTCACCAGGAACATGCTGGAATTATCAAGGCCATGACAAATGTCCTCTCTTAACATCTCTGTTATATGTTTCAATGATTCCTTATTAATCTTAGATTATATTTATCCTCTATTTTCTTTCCATCCTTTCTCTCACTTTGTGTTCCCCTGAACGAATCTTTCTTCTTACCCTCTGCATTCAGACACAACTAACACAACTAACACAAAATGTTGAAACAGAATATAAAACCATGAAGTTTTAGGGGTGATATATTTATAATTCTCCTTTGTATTCACATAGATATTAATATTATTTCACACCATCTTTTGACTTTTTCAAGCAAGCATTCTTTCCCTGGCTTTTCCTTACATGCTTACCATGCTGCTTATTTCACCAAGAAGGGAAGCAATCTGAGTAGACCTTCCAAAGGCTTCCATAGCCACGTGAACTAATATGATAACAGCTGTGCCAAAAACCTTTGCTATTCATTGTGTTATTATGGATGAACTGTTTGTGCTCCTAGTGAAGGCTAAACCCTTCACTTATGGATTGAAAACCATCTCCTCTGGACTATAAAAGGAAATGGTGTAATTGCCCACCTCTTTGTGGCATTATCAATTTCCCTTACCTTCTGGATTGTTTTAATAAGCATACCACCACACTTCCATCCAATTTTTTAAGTGAAATTCTACATATTTGTAGTAGACCTTAAGGTTCCTTACTTCCATTATCTCTGTGAGCTTTTTTTGCATAACAACAACCACAAAAATTAAATGTGCTCTCATAAAGAATGGGCCACACATTCTGGGACCCTTTTGGCAGAACAAAATGCTAACAAAAATTTGGAAAATAAATGTTTCATTTGATTCTATGGTGGACTTCTTTATCCACAGGATTCTAGAAGTAGAAAAGGCATAGTACAGATAGTCTTGGAGATTAAAACTCATAGAAACCAGACATACATTTTTATTCTGATTATGGGATTATTTTTGGAAGATGATTGGAAGGTGCATAACTTTGTGTCTTGAACTTAGTAAGCATGAAATAAATACTTTATTAATCAGTAAAAAGAAAAACATAGAACTCCATACATAAATAAAATATTGCCCTTTAATCATGATTTATCAGTCTTAAATTACTCATTGTTAAACAACTACCTCTACATTTCATCTATTTCTTAACAGTCATTTTTCTTCAAGTTTTAATTTTCCATATACTCATAAAACCCTTATTAGTTTATAATTCTAATATATCCAAAGTTTTCTCATGATGTGTAAATTTTGTTTAATGAACACTTGAAAAATCTGTAGGTTCTTTTTGTGGCTATTCTCTTTGGATCAGGAAAGACATTTTTTATGGAAAGCTTTCTTGTTTTAGATTGTACATGACTGAACCTTTTGCCGCAGTTTCATTGGGACTGCATTTATTGTTTTTCTTGTTAAAGGTAGTTATAATTTATTAGGTTGTTGGGTATAAGGAAACAACAACAACAAAAATGCTAATAGAGTAAACTTATCCTCCAAGTTGACACCAACCAAAAAAAGTATGAGCATTTTTTTCTTTTATTTTACAGACGAGGTAAAAATTGTTGACTCTTAGTGGATGATTTGGGGAAAGAATTTTGTCTTGAATCTTGACTTTGTGTCATTTTCATTAAAAAAATAGTTAAATAAATCCTTATTTCTCTTTTGCCTATTTCAATTATTTTCAACATCAGTTTCAGTTTTAAAAATTATCTTTTTATTTCTCAATAAAAACTAAAAAACACTGTTTTATTAAAAACACTGTGTTATCACTTCTGATTCTTGTGAATAGTTTTGTGTAGGCACAGAAATCAAAACGCTGGCAGCTGAGTGAGCAGTTTGGGAAGAGCTAGAGTAAAGTAGCAGCAGTACTAGTGGTCATGTGGGCACTGGGACATTCTAAGATTGGTGGCATATTATTGTGTACATTAGTGGTTTGCACCATAGGTCTGGAGCTGAATCATTTGTCTTTAAATCGTTGCTTTCCATGTTATTAATATAGCAACCTTAGGTAGATTGTATATTATTTAACTATACTGTATCTTGATTTTCTTAACCCCTAATTAGTAAAAATAATAGAATCTACCTAATAGTGTAGTTGTAATGATTAAATTACTTGATACATTTAAATACATAAAAGGGATCCTGTACATAGTAAGTATGAAGTAGATCTTAGGGAATCCAAAAGACAACGAGGTGGGCCAAAATAAAGACGTTAGAGGAATTTGAAGTCCCTGAAACCTACAGATAGATCAGACATCAAACACTGCCAAACATGTAGCCAGATAAACCATAACAATATCAACAAAAAACACAAAAGACTTATTTATTCTTAGTTATAGTTACTCAACACATTATGTCTAGCTTTTAATGAAAGAAATCATAAGGCATGCTAAAAGATGAGGAAAAAAATACCATCTGAAGAGACAAGATAAGTAATAAACTCAGCTATAACACAAATTTTGGAATTATCAGTTAGAAATTTAAAATAATAAGGGGGGGAGAGGGCAAGATGGCAGAGAAGTAGGGAGCTCTGTACATTTCACTCACCCCCGTATGCTATGGCCTGAAGCCATAGGAACCCTTATGGAGTCCAGGAGTTTGGGAGGAAAAGGAGACAGAGTCCACTGAGAAAACCTTATGGCAGCTACCTCAAGAAACAAGCCAAAGTACACATGGTGGAGAGTCCCAAATACTACTCTGAGTAGGAAAATAAAATAACCAAGGTCTCAACAAGAGAGACCAAGGGATATCATTCAAAGAACGCTTTCTGAATGGACAGGCCCTGTACAGTCAAAGAGCCTTCTTTGGTACAGCAGTGCTCACAGGTGCAGAGACCATAACAAGCTTTTAAAACTAACAAGAGATAGAAAACTAACTGAAATGACGAAACGAAAGAGCTCTCCTCCAAAGAAATTCCAGGAAGAAGTGACAGCTAAAGAACTGCTCAAAACACTATTTCAGAGTCTGTGTCTCCCNAAAAAAATAAAAAAAAAAAAATTAAAGATTGGCTGGCCTGTTTCTTTAAAAAAAAAAAAAAACTGCTCAAAACATATATAAACAGCATAACTGAACAAGAGTTTAGAACAATCATAAAGTTAATCTCTGGGCTTGAAAAAAGCATGGAGGACATCAGAGAAACTATGGCTACAAATACTATGGAGCTTAAGAATAGTTATGATGAGTTAAAAAATAAGCTAAACAAGATACCTAATAAACTTGAGGAGTCCAATGCACGATTGAAGAGGCAGAAAGGAGAATAAATGATTTACAAGACACAATTACAGAAAAAGAAGAAACTGAGAAAAAGAGAGATAAACTGATTAAGGAACATCAAAGAAGAGTTCAAGAGCTCAGCGATACAATCAAATGAAAGAATATCCATATCATAGGAATCCCAGGAGAGGAAGAGAGGGAAAGGTGCTGAAGGAGTCCTGGAACAAATTATAGCAGAGAACTTCCCCAACCTGGAGAGGGAAGTGGACATTGAAATTNACCAGCCGTACAAGAAATCCTGAGGGGGACTCTCTGAGGGAAATGTTGCAAGGAATGTAAGATGCTAGAGACACCACCACAAGCATGAATCCCACAAATGATACAATGACTCTAAACCCATATATTTCAATAATAACACTGAATGTAAACAGACTAAATGCCCCAATCAAAAGACATAGGGTAGCAGAATGGAAAAAAAAAAAAAAAAACAGAAAAACACAACCAAAACCCATCTATTTGCTGTCTACAAGAAACTCATTTTAGATAGGGGAACACCTTCAGATTGAAAGTAAGAGGATAGAGAAATATCTATCATGCTACAGGAAGTAAAAAAAAAAAAGCTGGAGTAGCTATACTTATATCAGACAAACTGGACTTTAAAGTAAAGACAGTAACAAGGGATGAAGACTGGCATTATATAATAATTAAAGGGTCTATCCATAAGGAACTGCTAACAATTATAAGTATCTACGCACCAAATATGGGACCACCTAAATACATAAAACAATCACAAACAGAAACACTCTTATCGATAAGAACGTGCTAATAGCTGGAACTTTAATACTCCACTTACAGCAATGGACAGATCAACTAGACAGAAAATCAGTAAAGACACAATGGACTTAAATGACACATTGGACCAGATGGATTTGACAGATATATTTAGAACACTACATCCTGAGGCCAGGGAATTCACTGTCTTCTCAAGTGTGCATGGCACATTCTTCAAGATAGATCACATACTTGGACATAAAGCAGCCCTCAATATATATAAGAGAATTGAGATCACCATGCACACTTTCAGATCACAATGCTATGAAACTTGAAATCAATCACAGGCAGAATTCTGGAAAACCTCCAAAAACATGGAGGTTAAAGAACACCCTACTAAAGAACAAGTGGGCCAATCAGGCAATTAGAGAAGAAATTAAAAAATATATGGAAACAAATGAAATGAGAATACAACAATCCAAACTCTATGGGATGAGTCAAAGGCAGTCCTAAGAGGAAACTACACTGCACTCCAGGCCTATTTCAAGAAATTAGAAAAAGCGCAAGTGCAAAATCTAACAGCACACCTAAAGCAACTAGATGGAGAGCAATAGGAGGACCCCAAACCGTGTAAGAGAAGAGAAATAATAAAAATCAGGGCAGAAATAAACAATATAGAAACCAAAGTTGAAAAGAACAATGAAACCAAGAGTTGTTTTTGAAAAAATAAACAAAATTGACCAACCTCTAGCCAGGCTTCTCAGAAAGAAAAGAGAGAGCACTCAAATAGACAAAATCATGAATGAAAATGGACTGATTACAACCAACCCCTCAGAAATACAAGCAATTATCAGGGAATACTATGAAAAATTATATGCCAACAAATTGGACAACTTAGAAGAAATGGAAAAATTCCTAAATACACACTCACTGCCAAAATTCACATGGGAAGAGATAGAAAACCTGAACAGACCCATAACAAGTGAGGAAGTCAAATCAGTTATCAAAAATCTCCCAACAAATAAGAACCCAGGGCCAGATGGCTTCCCTGGTGAATTCTACCAGACATTAAAAAACAGAATTAATACCCATTCTTCTCAAGCTCTTCCAAAAAATAGAAGTCGAAGGAATACTTCCGGACTCATTTTATGAGGCCAGCATCACTTTGATCCCCAAGTCAGAGACCCAGCAAAAAAGGAGAACGACAGGCCAATATCCTTGATGAATATGGATGCAAAAATCCTCAACAAGATACTTGAAATCGAATCCAACAGCACATAAAAAGAATTATCCACCAAGATCAAGTGGGATTCATTCCTGGGTAACAGGGCTGGTTTAATATTCGCAAATCAGTCAATNAGGCCAATATCCTTGATGAATACGGATGCAAAAATTCTCAACAAGATCCTTGCAAATCGAATCCAGCAGCATATCAAAAGAATCATCCACCAAGATCAAGTGGGATTCATTCCTGGGTAACAGGGCTGGTTTAATATTCGCAAATCAGTCAATGTGATACATCACATCAACAAAAGAAAAGATAAAAATTATATGATCCTGTCAATAGATGCAGAAAAAGCATTTGACAAAATACAGCATCCCTTCTTAAGAAAAACCCTCGAGAAAGTCAGGATAGAAGGACTTATTTAAACATCATAAAAGCCATCTATGAGAAGCCCTCAGCTAACATCATCCTCAATGGGGAAAAATTAAGAGATCAGGAACACGACAGGGATGTCCGCTCTCACCACTGTTGTTTAACATAGTGCTGGAAGTCCTAGCATCAGCCATCAGACAACAAAAGGAAA
Source organism: Crocuta crocuta (assembly GCF_008692635.1). Taxonomy (NCBI): domain Eukaryota; kingdom Metazoa; phylum Chordata; class Mammalia; order Carnivora; family Hyaenidae; genus Crocuta; species Crocuta crocuta. Next base: position 19,993,043 of record NW_027528977.1, on the reverse strand, counting down.
TAAAAGGCATCAGAATTGATTGATTGGCAAAGAAGTCAAACTTTCACTTTTTGCAGATGACATAATACTCTACATAGAAAACCAGACAGACTCCACCAGAAGCCTAGTAGAACTGATCCAAGAACTCAGCAAAGTTGCAGGGTACCAAATCAACGTACAGAAATCGGTTGCATCTTTATACACCAATAATGAAGCAACAGAAAGAGAAATCAAGAAGCTGATCCCATTCACAACTGCACAAAAAAACATAAAATACCTAGGAATAAACTTACACAAGGATATAAGAGATCTGTATGATAAAAACTATAGAAAACTTACGAAGGAAATTGAAGACACGAAGAAATGGAAAAACATTACATGCTCATGGATTGGAAGGATAAATTTAGTTAAAATGTCATTACTACACAAAGCAATCTACACATTCAGTGCAATCCCAATCAAAATTGCACCAGCATATTTCTCAAAACTAGAACAAACTATCCTAAAATTTCTTTGCAACCACAAAAGACTTCAAGTAGCCAAAATAATATTGAAGAAGAAAACCAAAATGGGAGGCATCACCATCCCAGACTTTAGTCTCTACTACAAAGCTGTCATCATCAAGACAGTATGGTATTGGCAAAAAAACAGACACATAGACCAATGGAATAGAATTGTCAGATTTGGACCCAAAAGTGTACAGCCAACTAATCTTTGACAAAGCAGGGAAGAGTATCCAGTGGCAAAAAGACAGTCTCTTTAACAGATGGTGCTGGGAGAACTGGACAGCAACATGCAGAAGAGTGAAACTAGATCATATCATTTTCTCACACCAGACACAAAAATAAACTCAAAATGAATAAAGGACCTGAATGTGAGACAGGAAACCATCAAAACCCTAGAGGAGAAAGCAGGAAACAACCTCCTTGACCTCAACCACAGCAATTTCTTACTTGACACATCCCCAAAAGCAAGGGAATCAAGAGCAAAAATGAACTATTGGAACCTCATCAAGTTTAAAACCTTCTGCATGGCAAAGGAAACAATCCATAAAACTAATAGGCAACCGACAGAATGGGAAAAGATAGTTGCTAATGACATATCAGATAAAGGGTTAGTATCCAAAATCTATAAGGAACTCACCAAACTCCACACCTGAAAAACAAACAATCCAGTGAAGAAATGGGCAGAAGTCATGAACTTTTCCAAAGAGGACATCCAGATGGCCAACAGACACATGAAACGATGCTCAGATTCCCTCCTCATCAGGGAAATGCAGATCAAAACCACACTGAGATACCACCTCACGCCGTTCAGAGTGGCTACAATGAGCAAATCAGAGGACTCTAGATGCTGGCAAGGATGTGGAGAAACGGGCACCCTCCTACACTGTTGGTGGGAATGTAAACTGGTACAGCCCCTCTGGAAAACAGTGTGGAGGTTCCTCAAAAAATTAACAATAGAACTCCCCTAGGACCCAGCAATAGCACTGCTAAGAATTTACCCAAGGGTTACAGGAGTGCTGATGCATATGGGCACATGTACCCCAATGTTCATAACAGCACTCTCAACAATAGCCAAAACATGGAAAGAGCCTAAGTGTCCATCAATGGACAAAGGGATCAAGAAGATGTGGTTTATCTATACGATGGAATACTACATGGCCATGAGAAAGAATGAAATCTGGCCATGTGTAGCAACATGGATGGAACTTGAAGGTGTTATGTTGAGCGAAATAAGTCAGGCAGAGAAGGACAGATACCATATGTTTGCACTTACAGGAGGATTAGGAGGAACTTAATGGGGGACCGTGCAGGAGAAGAAGGTGGGAGGGGATACAGAGGGAGAGTGAGGGAGGCAAACCATGAGAGACTCTTGAATGTTGAGAACAAACTGAGGACTGATGGGTATGGGGGAGAGGGGAAGGGGGATGATAGGCATGGAGGATGGCACTTATGGGGATGAGCACTGGGTGTTATATGGAAGCCAACTTGACAATAAACTATTTTTAAAAAATAAAATAAAATGATTATGATGGAAGAGGATCCTGAGTGGCACAGCTGGTTAAGTGTCCAACTTCAGCTCATGTCATGATCTCACAGTTCATGAGTTAAGGCCCCACTTCAGACTGTGCTGACAGTTCAGAACCTGTAGCCTGCTTCACATTCTTTGTCTCCCTCTCTCTTTGCCCCTCCTCTGCTTGCACTCTGTATCTCTTTCAAAAATAAACATTAAAAAATGATGATGATGATGATGATGGAAATGTTAAAAGTTCCAATAGAAAAATAGGTATCTTGCAAAACAGATGAGTATCTAAGTAGAAAAATGGAAACCCTAAGAAATAATCAAATGGAAATACTAGAAATCAAAAACACAGTAACAGAATTAAAAAAATCATTCAATGCACTCATTAGCAGACTGATTATGGCCAAGGAAAGAATCAGTGTGCTTGAAGATAAGCCAACAGAAATTTTCCAAACCAAAATGCAAAGGGAAAAAGGAACATAATAGAATTCTGTTTTTTTTTATTCAAAAAGTATAACAGAAACATATTTGGAATAGCAGAAAGGGAAGAAAGAAAAGAAGAAATATTTGAAATAATAGTATTTGTGAATGTTCATAATTAATGACAGACACCAAACCTCAGACCTAGGATGCTCTGAAAGAAACAACCAGGAAAAGTATTGAAAAACACTAGATATAGACATATATTCAAACTTCAGAAAACCAAAATCAATGAGAAAATCTTAAAAGGAGTCAGGCAGGGAAAAAAAACACCTTACATATTGAGATATGATAAACAATTCTTTAGACTGGGTCAGAAGCATGCAAGTTCAAAGGAAGTAGTATGGGGTATTTAGCACTGATAGAGGAAAAAAAACAAAACACCAAGCTACAATTTGATATCTAGTGAAGTTATATTTCAAAGGTAAAGGAGGAATACTCTTGTAGACAAATAGAAACAGAAGAAATTCATCAGCAGAGCTGCCCTTCAAGTAATGTTAAGAAGTTCCTCAGGGAGAAGGAAAATTATATAGGAAGGACTCTTGTATCTACATAAAGAATGCATGTCAGAAAGAAATGAGTGAAAAATAAAATCTTATATTTTCATTCTTGAGCTATCCAAAATATTTTAAAGGTAATAATGGTAACAGTGTCTGGAGTGAGTATAGCATATAATAAGTGAAATGAAAAACAGCAATGCCAAAAAGAAACTGGAAAAGGACTTTGGGACTACTTTGTTTAAGGTAACTATATTTCCTATGAACTTACATAATGCTATCTGAGGTATGTTTTGATTAGTTAAAATAGCATAATGCAAGTTCTAGGGAAATCCCTAAATTTTTTTTTAAAACAAAGTTCTACCTGTATACTGTGAGAGGAGATAAATGAAGTCATATAAAATGCTTACCTAAAGCTAAGAAGTCAGAAAAGGAGAGGAAAAAATAAAAAAACGAAGACCAAATATAATGAATATAATACTAATAAAGATGCTCATCATTAGTCTATATATCAATAATAATTTTAATCTGAATCTTCTAAATACATCAATTAAAAGACAGAAATTATTAGAGTAGATACAGGACCAAATTGTTGTCTACAAAACAAGCCCTTTAAATATAAAAACTCAGGTTAAAGTCAAAGGAGTAGAGAAAGATATGATCATGCTCATATTAATCCATAGAAAGCAACAGTACCTATTTATAAATTTCAGCAAAGTATAATTTAGAATAAGGGAAGTTATCATTGATAGATTATTACATGATGATAAATACGTCAGTTCTCCAGGAAGACACAATTCTAAATGTCTGTTTACCTAACAACAGAGAATCAAATTATATGGGTAAAAACTGTTTGTATACAATGAAGAATATACAAATTGCTATTATAGCTGGCGAGCCAGCAACCCTTGTTCAGTAATTAATAGATCAAGCAGAAAATATAGTAAGGATATAGTTGACTTTAACAGCAATATCAGTCAATTTGATCAAATTGATATTTATAGAATACTCTATCCAACAACAGCAGAATATATATTCTTCTCAAGCTTGCAGAAATATTTGCCCAGATAGATCACATTCTCTGCCATAAAATATATATTAACACATATAGAAGATTAACTATACAATCATTTCACACAAAATGGAATTAAGTTAGAAATCACCATCTGAAAGATAACTGGAAATCCTCCAAATATTTGGACATTTAATAATGCTTGTCTAATAAAATATAGATCAAAGAAAAAGTCTCAATAGGAATTTAAAAAATACTTTAAATTAGTTACATAAAATAGAATTTAACAAAATATGTAAGATGCAAAGGAGCCAATGCTTAGATATAAATTTAAAGCATTTAATACATAAATAAGAATAGAAGGAGAATCAAAAGTCAGTTATCTAAGATGTTACTTTAGGAAGCTAACACAGTTGAAGTCATAACAAGAAGGTAGAAAAAAAACAATTAAAATTAGAACAGAAATCACTGAAATTGTAAACAAGAAAACAACAAAACTAAAAGCTAGTTCTTTGAAAAGATCAATACAATTGATAAATGTTTAGTGAGGCCAATTAAGAAAAAAAGATAAATTAACAATACCAGAAATGAAAGAAATGTCATTACTACTGATGCCATGGACAATCTAAGTGTAACAACGGAATTCTATGAACAACTCTTTGTCCTCAGTTTAATAACTTACATGAAATGAATTAATTTCTCTTAATACATTAGCAACCAACACTCTTACAAAGAGAAATGGATAATCTGGACAAGCCTATTTATATATTAAATACATCGAATCAGTAATTAATAACTTTCCAAAAAAGAAAGGGCCAGGCTCATATGATTTCACTGGTAAATTTTACCAAACAATTAAGGAAGAAATAATGCCAATTCTCCACAATCTTTTCCAGAATATAAAAGTAAAGAGGAAGTGCTTTGTAATCCATTTTACAGAGCAAGCATTACCCTAATGTCAAATCCATATAAAAACATTCCAAGAAAGAAATACTATGCTTCACTATCTCTCATGAACATAGATGCAAAACTCATCCAAAAAAATTAAATAAAATTGATAACATATAAAATAAATTATGCACATGACCAAATGGGAGTTACTGTATGTGGAAAGCTGGTTCAATTTTTGAAAACCATTCTGTGTAATTTGCCACATCAATAGGCTAAAGAAAAAAAATCACATATAATCATTCAGAAAATCATTTGAGAAATCTAACATTCGTGACAAAAACATTCAGAATATTAGGAAAAGAAGGGGACTCTTCCCCATCTTGATAATGAGTATCTTCAAAAATCCAACAGCGAATATACTTAATAGTGAGAAACTAGACTTTCTCCCTATTTAGAAATAAGACAGGATGCCCTCTCTGAGCATTCCTGCCCATCACAATGGACATACTACCTAGTCAATAACAAAATAAAATCAAAGGTAGACAGCTATGGAAGAATGAAACAATGCTATCTTTGTTAAGAGATGACAAGATTGTGAAAATCCTAAAGAATTGAACAAGAATTACTGAAACTAACAAGTAAATATGGTAAGGTCACAAGATATAACAAGGTAATTTTTTGTCCAGTATGCCACCATGAAAAATTAGAATGTGAAATTAGAAGAAAAAAATAAATTTTAATAGCACCACAAAAGAGAAATATTTAGGAATTAATCTAACAAAATATGTATAGGATTTATATGCAAAAAAACCCTATTAAACTCTGGTGAGATAAAGAAGATACAAATATGGAGAGACAATCTGTTTTTGGATTGAAAAACTGAATATTGTTAATACATCATTACCTTCCCAACTTCATGTATATATAGATCAATACAATCCTACTTAAAATTTCAGAAACCTATTTGTAGATACCAACAAACTTATAGTAAAATTTATATAGAGAGGCAAAACACCCAGTGACAGCCAACAGTATATTGAAGAAAAAAAAGTTGGAGGTCTCATCCAGTTCTAAGACGATACAAAGTGACAATAATGCAGACAGCATAATATTGGCAAAAGAATAGAACATGGATCAATAAAACATAGTTTAAAGCCCAGAAATAGATCCATACAATAATAGATAATAGACAGATATGTAGAAGAATTCCAAATAATTCATGTATATACTCTGTGCTCAGTAGGCCAGGCACTACTTCTCATTCCCCAAACATGGGCTGTGCTGAGTGATTTCCTCCAGAAAGTATAGTCTGGAAAGGGTAAAGGGAGATACTACTTTTACAATGAAGGAACATGACAGACTTTACTTCAGCCATATGATCAAGGTTAACATCAACAGTAATAAGTGATCTTGACATCATGTATCTTTAATAAGGTGTGATGAAATGACACTTAACCTCTGTGGTCTTCCTTTTAAAATCCATAATTCTAGTCTAACCATGAAAAAATATATCAAACAGATCTCACTTGAGGAGTATTCTGAAAACTGACCAGTATTCATCAAAATACCTTACCAGTACTCCTCAAAACTGCTAGGGCTATCAAAACCAAGAAAAGTCTGAAAAAATGTCACAGCCAAGAGGAGCCCAGGGAGATATGATGACTAAATATTTTTAACTACACAAATCTGAATAAATTGTGAGCTTTTGTTAAAAATGTTCCAATATTTGTTGATTTGTTGTAATAAATGTACCAGACAAAGATACAGTGTTAATCCTAAGTAAAACTGGGTATAAGGGAACTCTCTGTAATTCCTTGTGATTTTTCTGTAAATATAAAACTATTCTAAAAAAATTCTTTCTTAATTTTAAAAATAGATTTGCTCATGTCTAGCCACTGAAGATTTTGATTCAGTAAGTCTAGCATGAGACCCTACAAATGTCATTTTTTTCTTTTTTTTTCCTTTTTTTTTCTTTCTTTTTGATATATAGAGAAACAGCACAAGCAGAGAAGGGGCAGAGAGAGAGGGAGACACAGAATCTGAAGCAGGTGCCAGGCTCTGAGCTGTCAGCACAGAGCCTGATGTGGGACTTGAACCCATGGACCATGAGATTATAACCGGAGCCAAAGTCGGACGCTTTGGTCATCCAGGTGCCCCACAAATGTCATTTTTTAATAGCTCCTGAGACATTGGAAAGTAGAATCAGGAGGAATGGACTAGATTGTAAGTTTAGTGAAGACAGCAACTCTGTAAGTGAAGATAACTACTTTATCCTTATATCCAACCACAGTGCCTGGCCCTGAGTAGATAGAAAATCAAATATTTCCTTAATATTATGAATTATACTGCAGTGATAAATGGAAGTAGTTGTTATTTGGCACAGGGGAAAAACATAATTCTAACTTATTAGTAAACATTTTTGATGGTCTGCACATTTGTTCAAATCCCAGATACATAATAAAAGCATTTTTATTCCACATAACATCTCTGTTGATATGTGAAAAATGTGTATTTGCCATATTGTATAAATAATTAAGCAATTACAATCTTTTCTGTGTCACAATATTAGAGTCTCTTTTGTGTTGATGAGAAAAAGATTAAATTTCAAAATGGCATGAGAATATAAACAGAAGTAGTATGCTAACAAATAAAGATATTCTAATTCATTGTATTTTGATTTTGCAACAGATATATCTTTGAAAACATTTCATATATATTTGTATACATGTACATGCAACTAAATAGTAATCTTTTTTTTAAGCATTTCCATTTATAAATACCAGCACTTAGGATAGTAAAAAGTGGAAAAATAAAAGCTTTTGAAAAAAATAAATACATGAATAAATGCATACACTAATGTTCTGGAAAGATATTTATATATCCTGCTAAATCCAAATTCATTACAACTACTGATTATCTCAGTTTAATATCTTCATTCACCTTTATTTATATGAATCTGTGTAAATGTATATGTGTGTATATGTATACTACTATATGTATACATGTTATATATGTAAATCTAAATATTCTATAAATATGCATATTTAGGTATATATACATTGTTATTCACAAAAGAACCAGTGAACTATGAGAGTAATTTTAAGTGCTCACCAGTTACAGAATCAAACATGTTTTATTCAAGTCTTACAAACCATGTGGCCAATATTATTAAAACAATTGGGCATAATATCTTTCTTGTTCAAATTTTAATTTGCTCATTTTCTTCATATTAACATTTCCACCAGAGGGTGCAAAAGGGAACAAAATTGAGATTTATCTCATATTTTGTACTAAAAACTAGCAAAGAAGAAAATTTGAAGAAATGGCCTAAATTTATTTTTATATTTCTAAAATTCATGATATTTAATTGGTTCACTTAGCATGTGAAAATGCCTTTATATCCAATTTAGGAAGGCAGTACTGTATAGCAAAATGGTTAAGGGTGGTTAAAGGCAAAGCTAGGTTTATATTTTGCTTTGAATCTCACTTTTGAGAAGATTGCATACATGTCTTAGAAGTCGGTTTTATTCTCTCTGAAATGTTTCACGCACCCACTGCAAATTTCACATTTTGTTCTTCACAATGGAGGATGTTGAATTACAAGATAATTATTAAGTAGATCTACATTTCTAGTTTATAGAGTTAAATTTTATAAGCATTTAATTTAACCTATAACACAAAGCACTAAATAAATAATAGCTGATGTTGTCTGTTTTGCCTATAAAAGTGTTCTGCACCCAATTGTATCATGAGTGTGGAAGTTACCTACACTAATAAGCAATTCTTGGACACTAGCAGGGAATTTTAGAATTCAACTAAATTCCAATACTACCTATCCCTAATAGAATTTGATCACACAGGTTGAGTTCAGTCCTACAAGATTGTTCTCTTACCCCCTGCAGATTTCAGGTACAATCCTAGGTTGTTACCTGTATTCTGACCCACTGGCCTTGAATTGGAAGTTCCAACAACCCCTTTCAACTCAGATCTCAATCACAAGTCCAGTTTGTTATCTGTGCTTCTGACAGACTGGCTGTAAATCAAAGATTCCCATGATACCCTCCTAAGGATCGAATAATTTGCTAGAAAAGCTCATAGAACTCAAAGAAACAATGTACGTAGTGGATTACTGGTTTATTATAAAAGGATATAACTCAGAAACAGCCAGATGGAAGAGATACATAGGGCAAAGTATGGGCAAAGGATTTGAAGCTTTCTTGCTCTCTCCAAATGTGCCACTTTCTCCAAATCTGTATGTGTTCACTAACCCAGAAGGTCTCCAAACCCAGTCCTTTTAGGTTTTTATAGGAGCTTCATTACCTAGGTGTGATTGATTAAATCAACATGGCCATTGGTAATTGAACCAACTTTCACTTTCTCTCTGGACATAGTCCCATATGGGACTAAAAGCTCTAACCCTCTAATCACATGGTTGGTTCTCTCCACAGCCAGCCCCCATCCTTAGGTGCTTTCCAAAAGTCACCTATCAACTTAAGACTCCTTTATCAGTCTCACAACCTAAGAAATTCTGTTTTAGGACTTTTGTGACAAGAATGGCAAAAAGACCATATACACAAGCACACGCGCGCGCACACACACACGTACATTTATGTGTGTATATATATACGCACAAGCACATCTAAGTGTATATGTACACATACACATCTTATTATAAATCATGATATCACAGCCTCCCACATTTTCTTTTCTTTCTCCTCTTATCTCCGTCTCCTTTTCTGTAGTGATATTATTAGTTCAAATGGACATGCCCTCCATTAAAATAGCTTCAGGGAGATTAATGACATATAAAACGGGTATTATAGCCAGAGTAGCAAGAAAATGCCTGACTCCCCCTGCAAAGCAAAATCAGATAAAGTTTATAAGCTATATCAGAGATAACAGTAGTGTATTAGCGTTACCCAGGTCAGTGCCCAAAATTCAAAGGCAATCAATGATAGGGCACATTTCATAACCTTTTAAGGTAGGAACTGAGAGGTTGTGGTACAACAGGCTAAAACGTGGGGCCAAATCAAACACATTAAGCCATTGTGAAGAGTTCCTAAATGTTAACTTAAATGAAGCAAAGAATAATTTTATGTCAGAAAAAATGGGTTTATTTGGGAATAGCAGAGGAATTATAATTTGCAACAAGCAAACTATGGTGAACCATAGGCAAGTTTGAAGTGACATTGGGGAGATGAGCTTTCATTAGATCTTAGGAGGTAATTGGTAAGGATTACTTTGAAAAAGTTTATCGGAGAACAGGAATTCAAGGTTTGGGCTGTGCAAGTTGTGGTTATTGCATTGTTGCTAGGGCAGGGAGGGATCCTCTTTCCTTTTCTTAAGAGCAGAAGATAAAATTCCCTAGCGGAAAATGTTCTTCCGTGTGTAAGTTACTCTTTCTTCTTCCTGCTGGTTATGCGGGTTGCAAGGAATGCCATATGACTTCCTGAATCTATTTTAAATGAGCTTTCCTTTATTTTCATGTAAATGTGAGGTATTTAAATGATGTGTTATTGAACCCACAAGTGTTATTTCCTCCTTCTCTGAGTGCAGGTTATAGATCAGTCTCTCATCTCTACCCTGGCAATATAAACAAAGTGCCCTGTTGACATATACTCAGAAAGTAAATACACTTTCCCCGTAGAACTATTGGTGAAGTAGATCCAGGGGGCCAGGGAGAAGTTTTGGTCAAGTAGCCACTAGAAAATAATCACATCATATGTAGTACCTTTGAACTCCCCCAAATTTGGTAGGTTTCTCCTCATGGACCTATTGTAAATCCCAAATATGTTTTTGTTTGTTTATTTGTTTTACCATGTAGGCTTCATTATTCCCAGTTTTCAACAGATGTACAATTTGAACTTACGTTCATAACAATTCAAGATCAAATTCTCATACCCCATCTCTTATAAGTGTTGCCAATATGCTTCAAAATGTTTTAGTGGCCTATGTCATCAAAGATTTACTAGAGGATATGATCCAAACCCTTTGAAAAAAATATTAACTATTGAGTCATTTTAGGCATCACTCCATGAATCACAATACTTTCTTTTCTCATGTCCCAAATGGTCAAGAGAAAAACACATACAGCTTCAAATGATTCTGTGAAATTTGTGAGATGCTCAGTGGACTGTATGCCTCTAACTCCTTTATTTCATACATGTAAACTTCCTATTTGATATATGGAAGGATCTACTCATCTTTAGCAATTAACACAGCTAATTCTCATTTTGAAGAATATGTCCTAATATGGTAACCATCTAAGTTGTGATTCTCAGTAACTAGAATCCACCTGAAGTTTTGAGTGCAATATTGGCTCTAAATTATCAGTTAGTGGCCATTGAGGGAGCCATTGCCAGAGTTCTCAGTGCCCCGTGAACTATCCTTCCACTGCATATAGCAAAACATGATGTGTGTAATGATGAGAAAAACTGCTGAAGAACATGGGGGATGTCAGCCATTGTTCACTATTAAGAAATCAATGTATCTTGTCTCTAGTGGCACAGTGTCATTTAGATAGACTCCCAACACATTGCTACAGTAAGTCGCTATATTTTATTTAATATTTGATCTATGATTAGGAACAAGACAGATCTATGTATACTTAAGCTTATCTCCACAAAGGATATTTAGTTGCCCTTTTGCTCTGCTGAGTACAAAGCTAGCTTCTTGCCAGTCTGTCAGTCATCAGTCATGTTGAAACAGCTCTCCCATTTCATATCATGAATTCATGGTGGGTTTTCCAAAGTCTAAAATGGGTAGGACTTTCATATGCAGATTGAAAAAACATGATGGTTTTATTAATATTTTCCAAATTCCTTTCACTCTAGATTATAATTAATTAGTCTCATTTGTAAAAATGGAAAATAATGAAAATTTCAATAAAACATAGTAGGTAAATATCTGGAAGGCAGCTATGCTAACCACTATACCACCAATGCCCCGGCAGTAGGTAAATATCTGGATAGTAACCCAAGGGTTAAGAACTAGAATGAGTTTATTATTATTTTTGTAATAGATAGTACTTGTTCTCCAAAATTTATACAAATGCCATTATGTTTTGTAGAAATCACAAAAATGCACACATGGACAAATCAGACCGTGTAATAATGTTTTCATGCTAATGTTACACATAGATATGAAAATTGAAATATATTTTTTAGCTCTTGAAATACTACATAATATAGAACTATTTAGTTAGATTATACTTTGCAAACTGCTTGATACTCCTGAATAGCAAGGATATTAACTTAACTAATGATCCTTTAAATGGGTGTGTAAAATCTAATTTAAGCTACTTGCAACATGAAAAAAGAGAAGCATCATATTTGTTACTGCCAAAAATCATTGGCATGTAGAAATCAGAAAATCATTAGCCTTGATATGAATAACTTAATACAACAGAGAAGAGAACACATTATTTAGAGCAGTTAAAATGACAATTGATGCAACCATCAGTGAAACTCAGAAAAAAAAGCAGATATGATTTAGTGAATGATAAATTCTGTGCTTAGTATTTACACATTGCAAAGGAACAGAAATCTTGCTCATTAACTAATGCACTTAGTTTGTGAGCCAAAATGCTTAAACTGTAGCCCTAATTGTCATAAATGTTTATCTCTGTACAAGTTTAATTTAGGCTTAAAAGAAATATTATCCTGAGTGATGAATCATCCTACATTTTTCTACATTTTTCTTCATTTTCTTCATTAGCCTAAGTTGGTTTCCTTAAATTTTGCTAAAATCCCTCCTCTTCCATTAGATCTCCATAATACTCCAACTAGAATTAATCTTTTTTTCCTTTCATTATGTTCCACTCTTTTTATACTTATTATAACATGTGCCTAATGATATATTTACAGGCATACCTCATTTAGCTTTGCCTTCTAAAGCACCAATTTTCATAGCTGTTTAGTAATACCATACTTTCCTCAGTTTGAATGGCACTTGCCAATCTGTTTTATTAATGCTTTTGAATCTCTTTGCCACTAACAAACTATGTTTCAGATGATGATGATTTATCTTTGATTCTCAGGAAGTAAATAGAAAATTTCCCAAAATATGAACAAACAAGGACCATTTCAGTGTCCTTCAAACACAGGCAGGCATGCAGCATCACACGTCTGAACCTTAGATGGATGTGGACTATGCTGTTCCCACCCAGTCCACCATTTGAAAATCTGTAAGAGTGTGAAGTCAGTCAATTATCCCACACTTTATGTTAATTTAATTATAAATCACTGGATAGGAAACAGATCTCCAAAGGAGCTATTGTGACTGGTTTATTTATTATTCACATTTATGGAACTCCCTTACACTCCATTTCAAAGGGAGTGTACAGGATAGGCCCTTGAGTGTATATAACAATGTACCTTTAACACCGAGAGTTCCTTAAAGCAGAGATCATACATCAGCGATAAAATCTTAACTGGCTATAAGATCAACAAAGCAAAGTAAATGTGTGGAGATGACAAAGTTTACATTATAAACAGAGGAACACATTGAGTATTAGCAATCCAACAGTGCCTATCCACTTAAAGTGGGCAATAACTATTAAGTATAATTGACTGTTTCCATGAAATACTGTAAATACAGTTTTCCTGTGCCTTCTAATTTTTCTTTTTTTAAAGTTTTTTTTTAACATTTATTCATTTCTGAGAGACGGAGTGTGAGTAGGGGAGGGGCACAGAGAGAGACAGAGACCCAGAATCTGACGCAGACTCCAGGCTCAGATGTCAGCACATAGCCTGCCGTGGGGTTTGAACCCATAAACCCCAAGATCATGACCCGACCCAAAGTCAGACACTTCACCCAGGTGCCCCTGTGCCTTCTAATTTTTCAAGAGAAACAAAATCTGACTTTCATAATATTTTTAAAGTATTGTTTATTTAATTTAAATTATAGTTATTTTCAATATTGTGCAGTTCAAATACAATACATTTGTGGATGAAGTTCAGCTCATGAGTTACCCATTTACCACTTCCTCATAACCTTTCTTTTCTTTTTCCCTCTATTCCTGCCTTCTATCTCATTCTTCTTATTTCATCTATCCTTATCTCTCTGTATAGGTTTGCATGTGTACGTACATGGGTAGCCTGTATAAATTAGCGACATTCAAACAAGTATAAATCAGACATAAGAAATAGGAAAAATGTAATATTATCAAGGAAAAAATAAATTAGGACAAATATAGATGTGATCTGGGAGTACTGATCACTGTCTTGGTATGATCATATATATAACTTTAACCTTTTTATTTAAAAAAAAAACTTAAAAAAACCTAGTAATTTCTGAGGGAGAAGCATGGATTTTCCTCATGCTTAATTTTGAGATAAAATGCATTTTTCTGTACAGTATCATATATAGCATCCTTGAGAACATGTCTACAATAAATATGAGTTTTGTAGGATCACATTTTATTGTGTTTCTCTATACAAAACAAGGCATATTAAATATAAAAATAACTTTTTCTGTACTTTCAATGAAGGTACAAAATGATGAAAATCAGGAACAATTTAACTGCGTTCAGTTATCAGAGAAATGAATAGAATATATATAAGTCTAAAGACATTTTATTCATTTTTCAATCCTTGGAGCCATTAGCACTATATTTTGTATGTAGAACAGTGAGGTGAAGGCATGAATTGAATTAAATACATGTATACGGTGATGGGTAAAAAGAAACATCTCAAATATAAAACATCAAATTTAAGAAAAAGTCACTTACACTCTGTTGGACACAATGCAATTAAAAATAAACTTAAAAAGTGTTTTTGATATCTTATAAACTTTTATTTACCCAGTTAGAAATACAGGCCCACTAGAGCTGCTGACAACCACCAGGTGAAACTTTAAACAAATGATAGTTAGTAGCAGAATGCATCTGATTATTTTTACCANTCTTTCCTTTCCTTTTCCTTTTCCTTTCCTTTCCTTTCCTTTCCTTTCCTTTCCTTTCCTTTCTCCTTTCTCCTTTCCTCTTTCCTTCCCTTTCTTTCCCTTTCCTTTTTCCTTTCCTTTTTCCTTTCCTCTTTCCTTTCCTCTTTCCTTTCCTTTTCCTTTCCTTTCCTTTCCTTTCCTTTGTTTCCTTCTTTCCTTTTTCCTTTCCTTTTTCCTTTCCTTTCCTTTCCTTTCCTTCTTTCCTTTTTCCTTTCCTTTTTCCTTTCCTTTCCTTTCCTTTCCTTTCCTTTCTCCTTTCCTTTCTCCTTTCTCCTTTCCTCTTTCCTTCCCTTTCCTTCACTTTCCTTCACTTTCCTTTTTNCCCCGCCCCGCCCCGCCTCGCCTCGCCTCGCCTCTCCTTTCTCCTTTCCTTTCTCCCTTCCTTTCTCCTTTCCTCTCCTTTCCTTTCCTTTCCTACTGAGCCACCCAGGCACCCCTAATACCCACTTTTAGATGCTAGAGTTACAACATGCTAATGTGTTAGTTGATATTCCAAGCCCTATAGAAATTTTTAGTGTTCAATAATCTTCTGTTAGATTATGTATCTTTTAACCTAATGAGGTGATTCATAGTTCCACAGCCCAGTTTACCTTAAGTAATATATTTTATGTTTAATACATGTCTTTCACTTTTTACAAATTGTACTTGAAACATTTCAATCCTGGGAATATACTGCTTTATGACTGACTTCTTGAAATATGCTTAGCTTGCTTAGGACCTGTTCTTTCTGAACATGGATGTCCTTTATAGAATTTATTTCAGGACTGTAACTGTTTTCTAATGTCTTCAGTTCTGTGTTACCCCACTTCATTTTCAGAAGAGTTGAGCAAGACAGCAGTGCCTTTGCTCCATCATCTTTAGGGACATTTCCCAATCTCAGCTTATTTTGATGTAATACCCTTTGATATAAATCCATATCTTTGGGTGTAAATCACCTAGCCCTAACTCTTTCTGTGTCTCAAAATGTTGGATAGCTGTAAATTGCATGTGCCAAATTGGCATCAGGAGAGTGCTATTAAAGACGAAAGATAGCGATGAGAGGGTGCCAAATAACTCTTCCTACTAGCTAAAGCCCCTCTCATGAGGCAGATAGTAATCCCCCCACCTTACTGATGAGCATTCAACATTTTCCAAGTAGGTTAGGTAATGGAAATGGGAAAGTATAATTCTCGTAGAGTCTTTATGTTTGTTGCACCTGTTAGCCTTTCTCAGGGCTTCCTTTGAGCTCTGCATATTAAAAGTTATTCTCATATATTGCATATTTTTAGGTTGTAGCACAATTGAAATGTCTTTTGTGATTCTAAGACACATGAAAAGGTAGTAGAAAGAGATAGGTGTGTGTTACCATAATCTACATTTACTTTTTTCTTTTAAAAAAAAATGTTTATTTACTTTTAAGAGAGAGCAAGAGACAGAGTGTGAGTTGGGGAGGGCAGAGAAGACACAAAATCTGCAGCAGGCTCCATGCTCTGAACTGTAGGCACAGAACACACATGGAACTCGAACTCATGAACTATAAGATCATGCATGACCTGAGCCGAAGTCAGATGCTTAAAGGACTGGACACCCAGGGCCCCTATTTGTTTCTTAATGCAAAAAATAATACATATAATGAATATAGATAATCCACTTATGACAAATATAGTATTACTGAAGAGTAATATACATCTTAAGTTGTAAAATCTGTGATAAAAGTAACAAATATAAATATATTTAGGCTAGTAAAATTTTAAATAATATTTAAATTGGTATTGTTGATATTTTCTGCTGTCTTGCCACTGTTAGAAAGATTTATGTTCATTTAAGATATATNACTTGTGGGAATGAGCACTGGGTGTTATATAGAAACCAACTTGGCAATAAACTATTTGTAAAAAAGAAAATAAAAAAGAAAATAAAATATGTTTTAAATGCTATGTGCTTGATTTAAAAAATAAGAAGTAGAGATAACATAGGGAGTGTTATTCCTAACTTATAATCTTATTTTCATATCTAAACATTAGTTATAATAAATAAAATCATTTATTAAAAAGAATATTTTTGCATTCACACTTGAGATCATATATATTATCTCAATATATATGTTTACATATATATTTATTGAATAATTGACATGGAATGTTACATTAGTTTCAGTCATATAGTACAGTGACTTGACAGATTTGTACATTATGCTATGCTCAGATCATACTTATTATAGATAACTATATTTGATATTTCTTGATTCTTGGATTCCTTGTGGCAATGTTGAGTTGACTATTTTCCCTGAAGTCTAGTTGCTCTACAGTCACTGGTTATTATGTCCTTTTAGGCCACTAAATGCATAGGGGAGATACAAAACATGATTACTCTAGCAAATTATGTCTTACTAATTTCTGATCCAGTCAAATTCAAATAAAACTTTCCTTCTTTTGCATTATATTAGGAAGCTACAGATGAAATTTCAGTATCCGTCTTTAATCTTCACTATTAAGACTCTTCTTTTATCAGGATAGAAGCAGAACTCTAGAATATCTCAAAATATATGCAAATAAGGAACTCTCAATTTTACCATCAAGTAACTGTTACTCATTTTATTCATTATACCAATGAGAGCTCAAAAATAAACTTTACTTAGTAAAAAATTGCCTAAGTAGTCCAGATATTTAAGAGAAAGGATATAATTGAAGTGGTATATATCAGAAATAAAATGTTGTGATACTTGAAAGGTTAAATATAAATTTTATAAAGGTTGCTTGACAAAAGAAATTGTATTCTTAGAGTAGTCCAGACTATTGTGCTGGTTAAGTGAGTAGTTTGTCATCGGTTCCTTGAAGAAGAATAGATTGATTATTTCACAAGATGCAGGGAAACTGGTAATGATTGATTGAGAAAATATCACATACATAATACTTGGTTTAATCCTTATTTTATAAGTCTGTAACTGAGGGAATATTAGGTTAATTATTTTGCTTCTTTTATGGCTTTCCAATGTAATGTAAAAGGCATACTCACACATCTGCCTCACCTGTGAATCTTTAGTATGTCTCTTTTGGACTCCAGAAAAATATGTACATGATTATTATTATCATGGATTAGGAGGAGTTAGTCAATTTTTAATGTTTAAGTTAATATTTATTTTGCATTCCAGAAATGATGTGATTATTTTGACCTTTGCAAATTCATAGTCAAATGGTATTACAGAGTATTTTCTTTTCTGTTTTAAATAATATTCTGATTAAATCCATTTTACTCAAGATTTTGAACCATTTTCCCTATTTGTTATAGGATAGTTTTAAGATTATATTAAGATGCATGTTGGAGATCTCTCAGAGAAAGACAAATCAGGATAAAAACACAGTAACCACTTCTCATAGCACACTTTTCCTATCATAAAACATTTTTTATCCTAACTGCATTCCCTGATAGTTGTATCTGGTTAGGGGCATATGCCCAATACAGGAAAGTTTCCAAACATCCCATCTTTAAAATTGGATTGACCTCTTCCTGCCTCTTATTGGCTGGTCCAGGCAACAGCGCTTCTCCCTGTAACAATTCAGTCAGCACTCCACTATGAGCTTCAGAATATGAGTTCTGTCCTAGACATGTCCAAGAGAGACAGCAATTTTTGAAAGAGTTATTCAGAGCCAGCAATTCAGTTTCCAGGACAGATTATATATGTATATATGTACACACACACACACACACACACACACACACGAGTCTTTGACACCATTCATCACTGAAATCTTCTTCTTTATTAGAAGTAGATTGACTTTCTTGGATAATCACATTCTTCTGTGAAGTAAAGAGAGTAACTTGAAAGCATAAATATATCAAGCAGCATGGGAAACTGATACCTGTGCTAACTAGTTTTGCTGCTATTGTTGCTGAAAATCAGGAGATCCTAGTGTGTTTGTTCCTGCTTAACCTTGTCCTTTGTTCCCTTTATCTTTCAAAGACAGTAATTTAGAATTGAGAACTTGCTTAGAAGTGATACCTAAGGATTATTCAACTAATTTTTAATTATGGTGAGATGATATAGAGACAATAAAGAATTACAATGTCTGAGTACAATGAAGAAGATATGAGTGTTAGGCTGAAAAGTTAACGTTCCTGCAATAACCCTAACAAGCTATGAGGTGATGGTTAAGTCGACTACACTCTCTCAGCTAAATCATAATATGCAATAAGAGGTGTATTTTGAAAATGAAAGAAAATGTTGTACATAAAGTGCTAGCCATGGTGTTGGCTCATGGTTTGTATCCCCTTCTGCATGAGTTTCTTTCCCCCATCTCTTCCTCAAAATAATGCATTCCAAGAATGGGAGATGCTATGACATGTCATAAATTCCTGACATTGTATGTGTATTGCCTTGGAACCATATTCTTACATTTGAAGTATATCTAAAGCTAACAAGGCCAGTTTTACCTTGTAAGAGAAGGATTTGACAGTTTATCAGGTTAGTTGCTAAGTTTAATTGACTATGTTTGAAGTACTAGATCTTTCAAAATTCCAACCTCAAAATTATACTGGTATAGAATTTATCATCATCAACTTTAAATACTCTTCCCCTAAATGACAACTGAATTAGCAGCCATAATTTGAAAACTAGAAGAAAGTATATTTGATTTATTAGGTACTTTCCTTTTAGAGTGGAATCCTAATTTCTTACACATATATGTTGAATGCAATGCAAATTTCTAACGAGGGTTGATATTTGAAAAGTTGTATAGTCTTTCTTCTTAATGTTTCCGCTATACTCTCTTCTACTTAATGAAGGAAGAGATCTCACATACCCTTGCTTTAGTACAAGGCCACAGTATCATACTCTGACATGTAATATGTCATTTGGAACTCAAAAGCAATATTTTAGAAGTTTTTTAAACCCATCTGCTTTTATATTCTTTAAAAAAAGGTTCATAGTATTGAACTTCCAGTTTACTTTGGTAGCATAGATACAAATATTTAAAAAATCAAAGCATTTACAGTATTTTGCATTCTGATATGCCCCACCTTGTACTTTTTCTTGGAATCGTTTCCCTTTGAGAATCACTACTCTAGAGCTTACAATTTTAGTTTGACACCTTCAACATATTTATAAATCTATCTTTACTTTCTGAATGTTACCATATGAATAAGTATCTGAAAAGATGTTTAAAGAGATAACTACTATGGTAATTAAGGAAAATTTTATACATAATTTTAAATCTAACTGTAAGTATCATTTGTTGAATGGTGTGATATTCATATACAGACTTGTTTTAGAAAGGACATTTCGTTTTATTTTGATTTTGAGGAACTCTGATTGATTCATCTCATTTTCGGAAAAGAACTTTCCTCCCATGTTTGCAAAAATACCACATTTAATGTAATTCCTTTTTTCAATATACACAAGGCTCATATGCATAATGTACTGGCATATAAGCCATTCTATCAGAATTTATTCTTTAAAGCAATTTGGCATTGGAATTCTGAGGCTCAGCTGGAAGATTACTGAGTATTATATTCTTTCTATTGTATATTTTTATTCATTTTAAACATTAAGATAAGTCTGTGCATTTTAATTTCCAATAATATTTTGCAACTGTTGAACATATGGCATAGAAATTAAGCTGGTTTATTACTGTACTTTAAAAGATTATTTTATTTGCAATAGAATTATCAGTTAGGACAACCTTAATATTTCAACCCAAATGTAATATCTATTAAGTTTTGACTAGATAATTTGTAACCCCTGTAGTATCAGGAAAATAACATTCAGAGGATTTACCTTTAAAATGTATTCATTGGCCACAAACTAATCTTTTCATTAGTGATATGACTCAAGTTTCAAAAGAGAATGTAGAAATACTCAGTAACATCCAGGTAGCAAAATGTAATTGAAAGTCACATCTCCACACTTTGCAGTTGGTAATCTCCCTGATAAAAATGCATCTACAATGAGTAAGAAATCATCTTGATGATCACATATTTTCTCCTGATAATTTATGTTTTCTACAATCACTGGTCAATTAGACCAAATGAATAGAAAGCAGCGATTTTCTCCTGTTGTCCATCAGATTGCTTATGATTAAAATAATTAAAAGATATCCATATATATGCATATCTAGGCTTCTATACCTCTTGAAGAAGGGCCAAGAACGTTTGGTTTTTAAAAACTTCACAAAAGATTCTAGTATTCAGCAGAGACCAAGAATAACATTAGCTAGGTGAATGCAAGGTATACCTAGCATCAGCTGGCCTCTTGGAAGCATTTTGAAAAGCATGCACTCTCTGTGTAAGTAAAAAGTAGTGGGGAGACAGTAGTAAGGTTAAAGTTTCTCTTTTTACATTTACTCTTCTGTTCTTCTTTGACTCAGTACACTATAAAGATGTGGCTAAAGTCTACTACTTTACTTCACGTTCTTACTGCTGGCCCTGCGACATAGTACTCCCATCATGCCAGCTCTGCTGTTCTTCCCCTTGGTCAAACTTTTTCTGGCTTCAAGATTTTGCAGGGCTCTGGGGCGCCTGGGTGGCTTAGTCGGTTAAGCGTCCGACTTTCGCTTAGGTCATGATCTCGCGGTTCGTGGGTTCGAGCCCCACGTCGGGCTCTGTGCTGACTGTCAGCTCAGAGCCTGGAGCCTGTTTCAGTCTGTGACTCCGTCTCCCTCTGACCCTCCCCTGCTCACACTGTCTCTCTCTCTCTCTCCTAGAGATAAATAAAACATAAAAAAAAAAAAAAAGATTTTGCAGTGCTCTTCTCCTACTTGGTGCGCCCTTTCTCTGATTTTACTTGATTTACTCCTTCATATTGTTCATTGTTTGGCTAAAAACTATTGCTCAGAGAGGCCACCCTGACCACCATCCCATTACACTAAGATTTTCTGTATCACATTTACAGATCTTATTGATATCTGAAATCATTTTTTTAAATATTTATGTTTTGGTGTGTTTCAACATCACCTGCTATCCAGTATAAGTTCCACTGAGGTATTTTACATTTATCGTTACATCCAGGCACATTATAAATTCCAAAATATTATTATTGAAATAAACTAATTGAACTTAGGAAAAAAAAGTCCAATTTTCATTCCATGATGTAGACTTCATCTGATCTGGCCTTTGCCTAGAACTCTCTTCATGGCGAGTTAATTAATTATTAATTAATCAGTTAAGTTTAATTAGGATTCCTTGTCTGGATTTGTCTCAGTGCCCAAGGGCTGCCTTTCCTAAAGACCTTACCTAAGTAATTGTCTGTTACTATTTTGCATCATAGTGATCTATTCATTTTCTTCTTAGCATATATCATGATCTATATTGTATTTATTCATTTACCTATTTATATTTTTATTTATTTATTTGTATGTTTATATTATTATTTCTTTCCTCTCAGATTCTAAGTTTCATTTTCTTTTGTTCATTGCTGTGTCTTCAGTTTTTAGGAACAACAATTTTTTCAGAGAAGACAGACCAACAAAGAAGTAATTAGAATTTGATGAAAGTAGAACATAAGAAATATACCCTGGTAGTAGTGATAATATAGAGGAGAGAGTAACTTTTCACAAGGAGGATCAGGGGATGTATCAGGAAGAGGTAATGTCCAACAGGAAGAAACTGAGAATGGTTTCTGAATTAGCTCCAATAACTAAGTAGCTGTTGATACACCTCAATACCTCAAATTCAATCATGCAAAAGAAAGAATTTTTCTTTCTTTCACTGGAATTAAGTGATGAGGAAAGGGTCTAAGGATTCTAGTAAATGTGTAGAATAGCCGGTAGAAGTGAAAAGAGAAGATACAGGTTGGTGTTCTTGGTTAAATAGAGAATTCTTCCTAGGTAGAGAGGAAATACTGCTAACAATTACATTCTCTAGTTTTTTTATTTATTTTTCTCAATTCACATTACAGCACTATGCACTTTTTGACCCCAGTGTTGTAAAATTGGGCATGCATGTCTCTCTAGACAAATACCACTGATGTCACTCCATGTAAATTTAAAATATGGTTATTTGGCAAAATTCTATAAGCAAAGAAACAGCAGAACATACATGATTTCCCATGGTTTCATTATGTCATAAGAGGAGTGTTACATTATGGTCATGACTGGATAAACCATGGTGAACTTTCTAGTAAAGATGGACCCTGCCACCATCATCTTGCACATATTTATAGGTAAATAGGGACAGGGATCTCTATGTGACTGTATAACAATGGAAGGTCTCTGATGTAACTGACCTTATTAGAAAAGAGGAGCTCCAAAATAACAGACCTACAGACCCAGATTTACTAAGTTATCAAAGGGGGATATAATGGGCATCCACATAAATTGAATTTGTCTCTTTTTAACTATGATGGGTCTATTTTGTGAATGGAATGGCATATCCATTTATATATATATCATCAAGTGTTCTGATATTGATTTTAAGTCTCATAACAATAACTGAAAAAGTGAATATAAATATAGAATGGGCATTTCAGAAAGGCTTACCTATAAAATAGATTTACACATTAAAAAAAGATGGTAGTGATTTCTTTAACAGTTTTGAAAATGTTACCTAAGATACACACGTGTGTGGGCAATTGGAAAGCTTTTTTACATATGTTAATAAATATCTTGAGATAAGTGGGTGGCTCAGTCTGACTCTTGATATTTTTTGGCTTAGGTCATGATCTCACATTTGTGAGATCGAGCCCTGCACTGGGCTCCATGCTGGACATGAAGCCTGTATAAGATTCTCACTCCCTCTTCTTCTGTCTCTTCCTTACTTAGGCACACACCTATACTCATGTTCTTTCAAACTAAATAAATAAACATTAAAAACAATAAATGTCTCAAATGTAGCTTTATATTTACTAAGTTCTTCAAATCATTGATGTGGAATGAGATAAAATTTGCAAATGAACATGTTTGCTATCTACTCCTAATTTTATAATCCTGAGTATTGAAGCTTATTCACATCCAGTATCACTACAAGATTACCAAAGAGTGTGTGATTATTGCTAGATAAATTAATGGGTATATTTTAATTTGTTTTATTTATATTCCTTAAAAGGCACTGTTTTATAGTACATTAATGATACGAGAATACATTAGTAGGCCAAAGTACAGAAATACATAGTTCAGAAGCAGCAAAATAATTTTATAAATTTTGTGTATTATGAAATTGTGATTTCATATCAGGGCAGCAAATTTTCACTATTTTACTTTTTACTTGCCATTTTGCTAATTAGAACAAGGGAAGTTGGCCACTTCACATCACACTCCTATCCTAGATGGTTGACAATCATTTTAGTTTATAGGTGACATTAATTGAGCTCTCATGAAGTAAAAGGAATTGTTCTAATAATGTGATTTTCTGGACAACACTGACATAGGTACTATTGTTATCCCAATTTTTCTGACAAAGAAATGGAGATAGGGGATAATTAACTAAACTTGTCAAGGTTAAAATATTACCTCTACAGAACTCCACATTTTCTTAAGAAAATTTTGGTTTTATGGGAAGAAGTTGGGGGGAGAGGAGGATGTGTTGAAGGAAATGTATATATCCTTTTAAGCTACATAAACTCTAGAAACAATCTTACAACTGGGCAATTATATATTTATTGCAACATTTTTAGAGTGAGAAGTTGAAGTGCTATGGAAGACTCTAGAGCTACTATGAATGAGGATAACCCGTGTATATCGAGGATAGATATTTGGGATAAATAAAAGCAAATTATAGAACAGTATATAGTGTGATTCTATTTTGAAAGAAAGAAAATTCATACAATATAGATGTACATAGAAATATTGACTATAGGGGCGCCTGGGTGGCTTAGTCAGTTAAGCGTCCAACTTTTGCTTAGGTCATGATCTCGCGGTTCGTGGGTTCGGGCCCCGCGTCGGGCTCTGTGCTGACTGTCAGCTCAGAGCCTGGAGCCTGTTTCAGTCTGGGACTCCCTCTCTCTCTGACCCTCCCCTGCTTACGCTGTCTCTCTCTCTCTCTCTCTCCTAGAAATAAATAAAAAACATTAAAAAAAAACTTGAAAAAAAAAAAAGAAATATTGACTATAACTATATCATACATATGTACAACATAAAAATGAGCTGAAATGATGTACACTAGTAATTACACATGAGAGAGAAGAGCCTGGGGGAAATGATGGTTGTGATACTGTGATTTATAGGAAATATATATTCAGTTATTCAGATGACCAAAGTATATTTCTCATGTATATTTGGCTTGTGTCCACAGTTCCTGGCTCACAGCTCCCCAAACCCTTGGAATTTCTTAAATGTTGAGGGTGAGAAAGGTGTTCTGTTATCTTACTGAGGCAACTTTGGGAAGCACCTAAATATAGGGGGCTAGAGCTACCATACCATTGGAGGATTGGAACTTTGAGTCTAATTTCCTGACCCCTGGGAAGGGGTGAGGGGCAGTAAAGGTTGAATTAACTGCCATCGGCCAATGATTTAATCAATTATGCCACTGTAATAAACCCTCCATAGAAAACCAAAAGGATAGGGTTTGGAGAGCTTCTGGCTTGGTGAACATATGGAGACATAGGGGAAATGGCATGCTCTAAGAGAACATGGAAGTTCACACACTTTCCACGCACTTTGCCCTTTGTATCTCTTCCATGTGGCTGTTCCTGAATTATACCCTGTTATACTAAACCGGTGATCTAAGTAAGTAAAGTATTTCTCTGGGTTCTGTAAGCCTCTTTAGAAAATTAATCTAACCTGAGGATGAGGTGCTGGGAACCACTATTAATAGCCAATTAGTCAGAAATACAAGTAACAACCTGAAGTTTGGACTGGTGTCTGTAGTCCAAGGAGAAGGTCATGAGAACATTTAATATGTGTCTGATTTGTCAGAAGCACAGGGTAACAACTAGAGCTAGTGACATCTGAAGGTGTAGGCAAGGAGGTGCAGTCTCATAGGAATGAACCCTTAACCTGTGGAATCTGATAATATCACCAGGTTCAGTGTCAGAATTGACTTGAATTCCCAGTAACACTTCTGGTATCTGAGAATTGTTTGTTGGTGCTAGAGCAGAACCCCCACCACTTCATGTTGTAAAATGATGTCTCAGAACACCAAAAAGAATGGCAGTACCACTTTTTAATACTTAATATTCCAAGTTTAGTTAATCATTTTTGCTAGGTAATTCTTTTTAAATTAAGAAAAGTAAAGTACATTGTTTGGGGATTTTAGATGCAGAAATTAATATTCATTCCTACCTTGTTTTTAAATTTGTAATTGATATATATTCATTATCTAAGAAACTTGAAATACAACACATATGATGATGTATATAACCAAATGAACTTGTGATATTCTTTGAATAATTTCATAATATTCACTGCTACCAGGACTTTGCATCAGTAGTAATATTGATAATGAGTTTACTTCTGAAGTATTCACACCTTGTTTTTATCCTAACTCAAATAGGAAATAATAATGAATTAGTATATATAAAGTATATATAAACTTGTGTTCAAATTCTATCACTGGGTGATAGCAGATATGTCATACTGAATTTTTCCATCTCCAATACCAGTAATACAGTACAGCAACTTCTCATTTTAATCAAATTGCATTTAAAGAAGATATCAGTTTTTATGGTATGAAAGTGCTTGTGGTAATTTGTAGTATCAAATTTACCAAACTTTATGTAATTCTTAGTGCCTCTGCAAATATTTGCATTTGACAATGTGCTTAAAATCCTATTGTGTTTTTATTGAGCAGTATTTGAATTTGCTATGTAGGAATTGCTTTAATATCAAATAGACTAAACTGTAATCCTTCTTCTAACACTGAATTTCTCATGTTACTGAGTCTCCTTTTTCTCATCAGCAAATTAGTGTTAATAATATTGCATCAAGGAGTTTTTTTTAAGAATTAAACTAAATTATATATCATAATATTAGTATAGTTCAATGTATAGTATATTTTAAATAAATATTAATTCCCTTCACTGACACTAGCCCCTTGAAAAGAAACTGAGCTAGGAAATTTGCAACATTTAAACTCATCTTCAAATACATGTACCTTATTTAATTTCTACCTTTACTTGTTCTATTTTTTTAAGTTTATTTATTTATTGGAAGATGGGGGGAAGCAGAGCCAGCACAAGTTTGAGAGGGGCAGAGAGAGTGGTAGACAGAGAATCCCAAGCAAGCTCTGCACTGACAGATCCCCAACATGGGGCCCAAACCCATGAAACTCTGAGATCATGACCTAAGCCCAAAACAAGAGTTAGACGCTTAACCAACTGAGCCACCCAGGCACCCACCTTGACTCATATTCTAGAACTAATGGCTTTTCATAATAAGAGTTTATGAATTATATCAAAAAATTGCTTACCTAGGGGAACATAAAATTGGTGTATATCAATGGTATAAAATCTTATTATAGGATTTTACTCAAAGAACTTTTGTTCAAATCCTGACTTGAGACTTAACAGCTCTGACCCTTAGTTTTATTTGCAAGATAAGTTTGACTTAGTAACTAACAGGAAGGTGGTACAATCTAGTGGTTAAGAAAATGAATTCTGGTACTGAATTACATGAGTTCAGTTCCTGAAATCTCCACTTCATAGTTGTGTGACCTTGAGCAAATTCCTTAAACTCTTTGCATGAATTTCCTTCTCCGTGAAGCAAAGATTAAAATAGTACCTTTCTTATAGATATTATTGTGGGGGTTAAATAAGATATTATGCAGAGGGGCAGCTGAGTGGCTCAGTTGGTTGAGCAACTAGCTCATGTTATGATCCCAGGGTTGTGGAGTCTGCTTAAGACTCTCTTTTCTCTCTCCCATATCCCCTCTCCCCCACTCATAGTACCTTTCTCTCTCTCTCAAAAAAAAAAAAAAAAAAAAAAAATATTTTCCAAAATAAATGTTAATGGGGCTTAGTGTTTCACATTTTTGCAAATATTTTAAACTGAATTTATTGCAATATGCTGTTCGATTGAGGCACATGAAGAAATTCTGTTCTTTCACAGATACTTACAAAAAAGGACTACTTTAGTAACTTGTTCAATAACTATACAANGCCAGTAAAAAAAAAAAAAAAAAAAAAAAGATATTATGCAGAAAGTACTCAAAACAATATGAGTATAGCAATTGCTATGTAAGTATCTGCCTGTGTAATTAGGGGTTTTTTATTCCCATCAGACTCTTTTGGGGATTAAAGTGAACACATAGTAGTCATAATAGTATATTTATGATGCAAAGTGTAACTTAGGGTCATTAATTTTGGGTGCCATTCTTATTACTTATCCCTGCTCATAAACATTACCCAAATTCTAGTGGAGCCCAGAAAACTGAGGGTTTGGTGGAATGAGAAGGAAAAAATAATGTTTTCTTTAATATTCACAATGAAACAAATTATTGCTTTGAACTACTGAAACCTTACCTTTTTGAAGGAAGTTATTAGGAATATCTTGAGCAGAAAATATCTCCAGAAATTCTGTGACAATAGATTGGAAAATAATAAATATAACAAATAACTATTGTTAGCTAGGTTATATTGTTTTAAAAAATACAAAGTGTAGATTTCCTTTTTCAACAATGTATAAAGTTTGAAGGAAAGAAATAAAAGTTATTTTTTCAATAACATGGTTTCATTGATATATAAACTTACCATATAATTTCCATTACCTTTTTATTTTATATAGAATAGGAGAAAGACTAATTTTCAAAATTTTAATAATTAGTAAATCTATCATACTAATATGAAGTGCAACCTATTAGACAAAGATATCTATGCATAAATAGAAACTAGTTTATCACCATTTTAAGTTACAGAAAGATGCCATTTAATCCTTATTAAAATTTAAACTTCTAGGGCAAAGAGAAAACAATATAATCATAACTGTGACCTTTCTGACATAGAGATATTCTAATTTGCAATTCCTATAACCACCATAATCTTTACTTGTCTTTTTATAAACTTATCTAAATGTGAGTTTACATTCCTGGCATGGTCCTAATTCTAAGCGATATTAGACAAATATATCAAGTAAAGATGATAATGAACCAAATTATTAGCTATCAGAGGGTTATGCATTAATCATGTCCTTGACACTAACTCCTCATGGAGAACTATAAATCTATATTCTTAAAACTCAAGTCCTTCCCAAGGAAGTTGGATATATGATAGATAATAATACTTCACTGCTCATACCCATCTGAACACTTAAAGAAATATTCTGAATCCAAATACTTAGTTCTTACTGTTATGCCATGCTATAGTCTTTTAATAATTTTGTTGGGGTCATCTTTTCTAGACCTTCTTATGACCTCTAGATGAAAAAGGTATGGAAGAATAAGTCTAATGGAAGGGGTAAATAGTATTTCTGTAGAAGTAAAGAAAATGTCATTCTTCTTCTTGATGTAAGCAAAAGAAATGAAAAAGAATTCCACTGTATATTCTTTCTAAACCTCACAGGTCTTTTTTTTTTTTTTTAATGCTGTGTGATTGCATCTTATTATATACAACTAATCATCATCCACAGAGCTCTTGACTTTGCCTGACTATATGATGACAATGGGATATTACAAATTATTGCTTGACATTGATGATCATTTTACCAGCTTTCTAGTTTTCCAGGCTCACCCATCACATTTTTCATCTTCGCATACTGAGACAGAAATATAATTCATGTATAACATCCCATCCTCCCCAGCACTTCTCAAAAGTCATTTCCTAAAACCATAAAACTGTAAAACCCACCTTTTCACAGAAGATCAGAAATAGTTTATATAGTCAAATAATTTGCAGAAATATTGTGTGCTATGTTCCACTTTATACAGTAACATTTCAAAGAGTCTGAGAGGTCAGGTACAAGGGAAACTATTTCATTATATTTCAGCAATATAATCTACTAATTAAGAATAGGAATAGTTACTTTTCAATGTCTATAGGCTTTATTGGACCACCCATGGGGAAATATTTCATTGCCCATTTTATTTCATGTAATAATAAACTTTAAAAAAAGAAGAAAGATATGTACTTATTTTTTTTATATTCTAGCATGATATGCTGTCCAATTTTTTACTTTATTCATTAATTTTATCTTTCAAATCACTAATTTGTTATAGCCGTTTATTGACTTGGCAAATATTTATTGATGGACTTCTGTCAGGTGCTCTTTAAGGCACTGAGACTATATCAGCAAAAATCCCTATTCTGTAGATTAGAATAGGTAGATATTCTGCCCTTCTATAAGTATTGAGAAAACAAAAAGCAAACAAAAATTGATAATTAAGCATACAATTTGTTGCTTGATAATTATTGTGAAGAAAACGCTTTAAAGAGAACTCAGAATTGTGGTGATTTCAATTTTAAATAGTGTGGTAAACAGTAAGGAAGGTGCGACAGGTGGTGTGAGTCATGTTGGTATTTGAGAAATGAATTTCTTGAACAGAAGGAACAGAAAGAACTGGAGCTAAGTACTTGCCTGGTCCATTAAAAGAATACCAAAAAGACCAGAAAGCTAGAAATGAATGGGAAAAAAAAAAAAAAAAAAGTAGAAGACACGGTCAGCTATGTAGCAGGGATCTTTAAGGATTTTATAGAACAATGTAAGCATAAAGATTTTTACTCTAGGTGAACTGAAAAGCCAGCAGAGGAGCAAGATCTGACTTATATATTATCAGAATTGTTTTGACTGCTGTATTGGGGCTAGATTGAAGGGGGCAGGGGGTCGATGAGCCAAAAAATCAGGGAGACCACTTCACATGCTTCTATGCTAATTAAGGTGAGAGAGGATGATGACGTGGGCATGATTACAGTGGTGGAGGTCATGGGGCAGGGTCAGTTCTGCATTTATTCTGAGGATATATTTAACAAGATTTCCTAAAAGAATTAAGAGTTACTTGAAGGCTTGAGGCCTTAGATAATTGGAAAGATAGAATTGTAATTTTAGTGGGGAAGATAAGGGCCTTGGTTTTTTAACTTGTAAAGTTTGACAGGGTAACACTCAGTAGCATTGAGTAACACTGAGTTGAATATAAGGTCTGGGTTGTAAGATAGGTATCCATACTAAGAATCTTCATTATAGCAATTATATTGAAAGTAATAGGATTGCATGAGATCTCTAAGGGTTTTCAAATAGAAGAAATTTAAGGGAAAAATCTTAATCTTGGGCTATGCCAATATTCAAGGGTCAAAATATAAGGAGGAATCCATAAAGCAGACTGAGAAAGAAAAGCCATTTAGACAAGAGGAAATCCTTGAGATTAGTGAGTATTCAAAACCTAGTGAAGAAAGTGTTTCACAGAGGAAGAAGTGATGAAACTTCTATTATTATAATTGTATTTCTAAATATTGTCCTTTTATTGTCAGTATTTTTTATCATTCTCACTATTCTTGTTCATAGCATTTTACAACCATATTTTAATTAATAATTTAGCTAAATGTAATTGAGGACTTGCTATGTGTGAACATTTTGAATATTTTCAAAGAAGTAAGAAAGATTGGCAAGATTCCAAGTGGAGCACAGAGAGATAAAATAGATTTTGGAAGCATGAGAGAACATAGCACATTTTGGGATAGTAGGTATACCTTGGCAATGCCAGGGTTGAGGGATAGATAGGTACAAAAATTGAACTAAGAAACAGGAGTCATGAAAATGGACACCGCATGCATGCTAAGGTGTTTTTTGAAGGTCTCTGTAAGTGATGACAATCATTAAAAAAATTCATGTAATACCATAGAAGTGTATTTGTGTTGGTAGCATTTGGGGATTAAACTGGTAATAGGTAAAATGGGTTACTAAATTATTGTAGAAGCTCAAACAAGAGTTTCTTGAGACTAAATACAAGCAGAAGAAATAGGCACCTGGAGAGGGATGATTATACATTATAAAATTTTTGTTAATGTTTATTCATTTTTTTGAGACAGAGACAGAGCATGAGCATGAGCAAGGGAGGAATAGAGAGAGAGGGAGGCACAGAATCCAAAGCAGGCTCCAGACTCTGAGCTGTCAGCACAGAGCTCGACGCAGGGCTTGAACCCACCAACCATGAGATCATGACCTAAGCCAAAGTTTGGGATGTTTAACTGACTGAGCCACTCAGGTGCCGCATAGGATGAGTATATATTATATGAAGCAGAATGAACATGATTTAGTGACTTTTAAGGGAAAATGTATTATCAAGTTTATCAAGTCGTTATTAGTGAGAAGTGAAACAAAGAAGAAAAAGCTCCTTTGTGCATATATATTTATTTGTAAACAGAGCTCCAGGAAAAAGATTAAATATTACAAAAATATGACTTTGGGTCCATGGGGCATGCAGAAAATAAAAATAAAACAAAATAGAAGTTTAGAATTTAAATGAAAACTTCTCACTGGAGATATAGAATGTGACACCATCACTACATGAGGGATATTTGAATAACAACATAGATCACTCAAAGGAGCATTTAAAGTGGCATAAGAAAATTCAGTGATAAAACACAGGGTGAAACACTGAGGAGCAATAGTATAGAAAGGCAGAATAGCAGGAGGAGAACAGGGAGACAATTATATAGTAGCACCAAGGGAAAGTTGTATTTCCAAAATTAAAGAATAGTCATAGGCTTAAATATTCCCAGGAAATCCAGGGCCAAGATAAGAATGTGAAAAAATGGCCCAGGGTTTTGAAATTGGAGAAGTCCTTTCACTTGGGAAATTGATGAAATAATTGCTTCTCATTATTGATAGTCTGTTAGTAAATATTAAATAAACATGTTCTTACATAGTTACTGAGAACTTAATAACAGTTACATGTGACTTAGAAGACTATTTTAAGCCTTACAAAGTTTTAAAAGTCTTAGTCATCACAGTCACAGGAATTTAGACTGCTAAAGCTCTGAAAGTTTTCTTACATTGGGATATCACTCAAAGACATATTCATATATATGTTATCTATATATTTTTTTTAAAAAAATAAGCTGGTACCTCAAGTGACTTCTACATTGTACATTGCTGTTGAATTGGCAATGTGAATAATTCTTTCCCTGTTAACTAGAGTCAATCTGATTTAATGTAACAGTGTTCATAATTGTTATTTCACAATTTAAATTTTTTCCTAAAATATTACATGCCTCAATGTAAAGAAGGCACACCTAAAACAACCTGAAATATGAACTTAGGTAGAGTACAAGCTAATCATCTTCTGCAAATTCTCTATCCTGCATTCCATTCTCTGTACACTACTCACTGGCTAACAGTAAGTATGCCTGGTCATATGTTCCTACAAATCTTTAAGGATATATCTATTATCAATACCCAATATTATTTTCTGAGGTGATAGAAATATTCTTGTCTGATTGTCTAATACAAGAGAATAGCCACATATAAGCACTTGAAATGTGACTCATGACATTCTTAATTTTATTTAATTTTAACTAATTTGAATTTCAGTGGCTGCGTATGGCTAGTAGGTACCAGTGATTAATTTGCTAACACTTTGAGGTCTTATTATATATCATGCACTAAGAAATGTAGATGTATTAATTCATTTAGTTCTCACAACAAATATATCAGATAGATACTGTTATTATCTCCATTTTAGAGATGAGGAGATGGATATGAGAGATTACCTAAGTAATTTAATAACAGCATCAGTAATACATTCTGTCGTATATGTTCCACACTTACTAGTACCAGTCACCAGGCTACATGATTGGTACTAGCCCACGAGTCTAGTGCTAGTACTAGTGATTCATACTGTTGTAGTCAGCAGTCACAACTGCCCATTAGGATGTATTATGTTACCACCTGCAGTTTTCAGGTTAAAAAAATAGGCTTGGAGGAGGTTAAGTAACTTGCTGAAAGTGATAGTAAGCTGTGGGCCCCAGACAGAATAGTCTGTCTGACCTCCAAACTTGCTTTTTTCACTTACCAAAAATTAATGCTTTCCTGACAAGAAGCAAAAGGAGAGTCTGTTTCTGGCTGGATCAGGACAGTTACAAACACATTTTTTTGGACGGGCTCTCATTTCCCTATCCCCAACAATAACAGAAACCACCTTGGCTTTCAAAAAACTTTCCTCTGCTCCCCTTTCCCTTTCCTACCAAACAAAGTGAGAAAAAAATTTACTTTTTAATGTGTTCCATAAATAACCTTAATACTTTAAAGAGTATCTCCATTTACGCATCAAGAGACTAGTAGAAAAGTGAAAGAAAGGCTATTTGAGTTGGTTAAGTGACTGATCAGAGCTCACTTACCATCCTTGTATCTTTAGAGCAGCTTAGCCTCACCTGCTTCTCCTTTGTTTATCGCCACACCTGCGTCAGCTAGTGGAGCAGATTAATTTTACTTTAGAAGAGATGTCTCCACTTTGCACTGGGAAGGGAAATGTTTCATGATCTGTGTAGGAAATTTGGCCATATTACTCCACTGACATTCTCAGTCTTCCTGACTAAATATCGCTCTTATCATAACTTTTGGCAGAGCTGTGAGTTACAGACTTGGTATTTTAATGTGAAGTTTTCTTCAATAGCTTAATAGATGACATTTTATAAACTAAAAAAAAAAATTGCCTTCACACACTAATCTTGAATCACTAAAAATATGTAATCATTCCAATTAAAATCTAAGTGTAGTGCCTTAAAAATGCCATATATTGTGATATGTTGTCATAATTCTAAAATACAATGAGTTCAAGTAATGATTTATTAGAGCTGAACTCATTTATTATCTTAGTTATCTTTTTTTAAAAAACATTTGATTGATTGACCATACTGTTATTTAGGCTCTAACTGAGCATGGGGGAATATTGTGCATGAGACATTAATCAGGAAATTATGCATTGCTTTCACAACTGGACTTTACTTTGTAATACTGTATTAGCTCTTCACATGCAAATTATTTTAGGTAATTACCTCATTTTTCAATAGCCATTAGATGGATAGAAGTTTCATGCAGATTCTTTTCTGTAATTTAAAATCTTGTGGCAATTTGTTCATAAAAAGTCTAGTTTCGATTGTTACACATCAGACTCATGAGGCAAGTTGTAAAGAACCCTCATTGTAGATCTCATTTTCCTAGATTCTTTCAGCCCTTACTCAAGCTAGCAATTTAAGCAAGTCTTACCTATACACACACACACACACATATACACACATATATTAATATGGTGTATCTATCTATATCTAAAACTAAAACTGTTCCCATGATTTGTATTTTTGTATTTTTGAAGTAAGCTGAGATTAAGTTTTAGCCCATGGATAGATCACAATGCATA
Organism: Crocuta crocuta; assembly: GCF_008692635.1. Taxonomy (NCBI): domain Eukaryota; kingdom Metazoa; phylum Chordata; class Mammalia; order Carnivora; family Hyaenidae; genus Crocuta; species Crocuta crocuta. The sequence goes on along the minus strand of NW_027528977.1, from coordinate 19,958,030 downwards.
ATTAGAGTAGGATTCTTTGTCTTTCTAACCAGTTCAATTAGCAAAGTTACTGTTATTTTCTATAAATACAAATATAGGCTTCAAGCATCTGAAGGACAAATCCATGTCCCTTTTCTATAGTTTTAACATGAAGTAGTTTAGCTGATATTAAAAAGAGTACAGCTTTAATTAATATTGTAATATGCCAAAAATATGTAGACTATTCTTATACATGTCATAACTGTAGTTGTCAAACACATAAAAAGTATTAGCAGACCTCTCATCCAGGGTTTTATTACATATACTTATATATGTGAACTGCCCAGGATATTCAGATCCTTCTTTCCCCATATTTTAAAATCTAGAATGTCATATAATCATGACTATTTGTTGTGATCTTGTCTATTCAGAAACCTGCTGCTGTAAAATAGCTTCTCCATAAATGTCAAGTAATGTAAAATTGAATGCCTATATTTAAATAGATTTTAACAGGTAATAAAACTCTTGAGATTAAAATGGTTTCATTCAGGGAGGCAGACAATTCTTCCAACAGTATGCAATTTATGTGTCATGTTATGTAAAATACCATTTTAAAAATACTTTTTAAAAAGCACAAATGAAAAGTATCTGTTGAATAAAAAAAAGGAAGGCAGTGTTCTCATTGCAGGTCTAATTGAAAATGTGAAGTATAATGACAAGGTATAAACTTCTATTTTCTAAACATTGCTTTGACTAGATTTGCTTCCTGCTAATTCCTTTGGGGGTTATTCCAGAGATTCAAGCTATCAAAACAGATTTTTTTTTTTTTACTCACAACATAACCTTTCTTTATTTAAGACAAAACAAAGGAATTAAAGAATTTTGACACAATATTAGATGAAGCATAAGAGAAAATTGCTTTTCCATTTACGGGTATGCACTTGAAACTTTATCTCTGAACACCCAGCTATATCACAGCTTACAACTGGTTCTCACCAGCACAAAAGACATATCTGGTCTCTTGAGAGACCAGTTACTGACAGCCTTTCACTCACTAAATATTAAAATGGACATGTAAAATTAGATGTCTGATAAATAGTATATTTTTAGGAAGATGATTTTTTGGACTAATAAATATTCAGCATTTTCTGGAATGGGTTAGAGGTAGAAAAGGGAGAGGTACAAATCCCAATTAGGTTGCCAAAATAGTTTATACATGAAGGAAAACAGATCTCACAAGGAGAGGAGTGGCAGATGGGCTCCAAACGAGGGGCCATATATGACAGATGACAATGTTCTCAAATCAGAGACAATCAAAGGCACATCTAAGTCAAAGTTGGATTTACTGAAATGTTGCAAAGAGGAATACTGTACAGACTGGACTGTGGAATATCTGTTAAAAGGGCATTAAAAGGATTTTATGTGAAGATTTGAGCTTATTTAAGTGATTTGGGAAATAATTCACAGAGATGGAGATAATTTTATGACTGAGTATGCTAATAAATCTTATTTTAAAAGCAGAAGATATGAAGCAATCCTAAAAGTGTATTTGGTATAGAAGCAGCAATCACTAATATAAGCATGGGTAAGGAGATACTAGGTCATTTTTGTGACTTGAACACTGTTCTAATTTTTATCTGTGTTCGGACATGATTATGGAGGTTTTCTGTTTTGTTTCATTTTGTTTTTCTTGATTTATCATAGTTGTTGAGTGCCTGAACTTCCGTAGGAGAACACCCAGCCTCGATGAGAGGAATAGCCTCTAATCCATCAGGGCTTCTTTTTTGTTCACAAGCACAATACAGAAAGACAGTTGATGTAAGAAAAGATCAGTTTCTTTATATGGGGAGGAGGAGGGTTGTATTCAGAGAAAACAGGAATCAATATTTTTAAAATATGTACAGTGGGATAAATTTTATATTTGTTATTTTCTAAACTCTAAGACATCATAGTATTTGTCTCCATTTACCAGATGCAGCAATTAGACGTGGGGTCAATTAGGAAATTTGCTTGCAGGCACACAGATTATAAAAGGAAAGGCTGGGTTTTGCACCGTGATCCTTCTTCACTTGTTGAAATATAAAATTTCTCTATTTCAACAATATAAGGAGCATGGATCTCAAGTTAGAATTGGAAGTAAGTGGTGTTGTCATTGGCAGAATTTGGCAGTGCAGTATGGAAACTGATTTAGAAGAAAGAGAGGCTGAGTTTCTTTCTAAATATGTTAAGTTTGAAGCAATGATGGAGCATCATTTAATTACCTATTTATCCATTTATCCATGGTTAACTTTATGTTTTTTGTGAGAAACAAAAAAGGAGCAAGTATCAAAAGTATACAAGTGCGTCTAGGTAGCTTAGTCGGTTAAGTGTCTGACTTCGGCTCAGGTCATGGTCTCGTGGTTCGTGGGTTCGAGCCCCACATCGGGTTCTGTGCTGGCAGTTCAGAGCCTGGAGTCTGTTTCAGATTCTGTATCTCCCTTTCTCTCTGCCCCTCCACCGCTCATGCTCTGTCTCTCTCTGTCTCAAAAATAAATAAACTATAATTTTTTTAAAAAAAAATATACAACTCAGGAACTTTAAGACAAAATTGCTGCTTGGTAAACACCAATGAAGTTAAAAAATGAAAACATTGCCCACATCCCCAAATTTCACTTCAAAGTACCTCTTAATTATTACCTGCTTTCTCTCAACCAACTGTAGCTGATATTTTGATACTAATGGTGATAATTTCCTTGCTTTTCTTTGTATTTTACCACTTGAACTTACATCCATAATTGTTAGTTATTTCTTCATGTTTTATATTTTATATAAATGAAAGCAGAGAGACTTTAGTCTTCTTATGTACTTTATTTTGTTCAAAATTATGATTGTGAGAGTCACCATGTGTTATCTGTATAGCTGTGAGTTGCTCAGTTTCATTGCTGGGTGATGTTACTGTAAATGATTTTAAAGTTTTCCATCTTTTTTAACATTTTTAAAATTTGTTTTAACATTGTTCTGTTGATAGAAATTTGAGTTATTTATAGATTTGGGCTTTTACAAATTTTTGTTCATATTTTTGACATATGTATATACTATCTGTTCAGTAGGAGTGCTGTTGCTGAATGTAATGATGTATCTATATTCAACCTTAGTAAATGATACCCGTCTGTTTTCCAAAGTAGGGTGGAAAACTACTCTCTCTACCAGTGTGTGAAAGATTCCTTTCTTCAGGTATTGGGCATCATTCACTTTTAAGTTTTGGTATTTCTGGGGAGTTATATTAATAAAAATGTCGTGAGTTTTAGTAATAGTAGTGTTCTTTTTACTTTGCATCACTTTAGTTGTTAATACAATTTAATACCTTTTGATTGTTTATTGGCCATTTGGATATTGTCTTTTGTTAACTATCTTGAGAATTTGTGGATGGTAGGGCTTCCTTTCCCTATGATAGGTAGGATTTATTTTTATATTCTGGATATGAGCCTGTTAAGGGTAATATGTGTTGCAAATACCTTTTCCTACAGTGTAGCTTCTTTTTCACATCTTTAATGACATCTTTTGGTGAATGGAAAGTCTCTATTTTAATGTAGTCCATTTTATAACTGTTTCTTATATTAGAACTTTTTGGGTTCTATTTAAGAAGTTAAACTACTTTGAGATCATGAAAATATTTTCCTAGATTATTATCTAGATGAACTTGATTATTTTTTTTTTACATTTCAGTATTTAATTAATCTAGAATTGATTGTTATGTACAGTAGGAAGTAAGTTTGTTATCTTCTCTCTTCTTCCATTGTGATACCCAGTTGTCTTTCACTATTACTTTAAAATCTCTTTATTATCCACTGCTCTGCTGTGTTATTTTGGTGTAATATAAGGATCTATATATGTGTAGATCTCTTTTAGAGTTCTCTGTTTTATAACCTTGTTTTAAAATTGGGTCATTTTTCTAGCTTTAGACTGCTATAAATAAAGCTGTTCAGAATGTTCTTGTTCCAATCTTTGAGGATATATGTTTTCTTTTCTCTTAGGTAAATAACTGCCTTCCTTAATTTCTCTCAACAATGATTTCTACTTTTCATTGGACAGATTTTGCACATTTTTTAAGCTTATCCCTACTATTTCATTTGTGTGTACAATTGTAAATGGTATATTTTAATAGTAATTTTTATTTGTTATAATTATTACAAAATAATAAAATTTTGGCTTATTATGTTTTTTATTAAGATGCATATTTATGTTCATTAGAATTCACCACATTTAGGGGCATTTAGGTGGCTCATTGACTAAAAGCCTG
>NW_027528977.1:19918913-19953565 GCF_008692635.1 Crocuta crocuta | reverse complement strand
TTTTTTTGAGAGACAGAAAGAGACCGAGTGCAAGTGATAGAGGAGCAGAGAGAGAGGGAGACACAGAATCTGAAGCAGGCGCCAGGCTCTGAGCTGTCAACACAGAGACTGGTGCGTGGCTCAAATCCATGAACTATGAGATCATGACTTGAGCAAAGCTGGATGCTTAACCGACTGAGCCACTCAGGCGCCCCTTGAGTCCAACTCAAAAAGTCCGACTCTTGATCTCAGCTCAGGTCTTGATCTCAGGGTCATGAGTTCAGGCTCCCTACTTAAAAACAAACAAACAAACAACAAAAAAAAAACTCCACCACATTTAGAATATAGTTTTATGATGTTAACAAAGGCATACAGCTGTGTAATCACCACCAAAATAATATGGAACAATTCCATCAGTTCAAAACTTCTCTTGTGCCTCTTTGTAATGAAACAGGTTCTCCATCCCAGTCCCTAGAGCCTATAACTTTGCCTTTTTTCCCCCCAGAATGCCATGTATATAGAATCATATAGTGTATAGCCTTTGAGACTCACTGCTTTCAGTTGGCATAATCTATTTGAGATTAATTTGTGTTATTTCATGTATCAGTGATGCATTCCTTATTATTGCTGACTAGTATTATTATACATATAGATCCATTCACATATTGAAAAACATTTGTGTTGTTTATGAGGATAATGGCTATAAACATAATTTTGGGTAAATTCCTAGTGGTGAAACTGAGGAATAAATGGTACACAAAGAGCACAGTTTATTTATTTGTTTATTAAATGTTTTGTGGGGTTTTTTTTGAGAGAGAGAGAGAGTGGAGAGAGTGTATGTGCAGGTGCAAGCGGGAGAGGGGCAGAGATTGAGGGATAGAGGATCTGAGGTGGGCTCTTTGCTGACAACAGACAGCTGGACACAACTCTCAAGGTTATGAACCATAAGGTCATGACCAGAGCCAAAGTCGGCTGTTTAACTGACTGAGCCACCCAGGTCCCCCTATAGAACACATTTTATAAGAAAACACCAAACTTTACCAAAGTACTTGTAATGTTTTGTATTTTCACAAACAGTATATTAGAATTCTGGTTCCTCCATATCCTCAATGTGGTAAAGTTAGTGCATATGTGTATGTGTTTCATTTTTGTCTTAGTTTTAGCCATTTCCAATATGTAGTTTTTAATTGATATTTCCCTTAGGAATCATAATGTTGAACATCACTTTATTTGCCATCCAAATATATTCTTTAGTGAAGTGTCTGTTCAAATTTTTTGTTAATTTTTTAAATTTAGTTCCTTTTTTATTGTTGAGTTTGGGCATTTCTTGATATATTTTAGAGACAAGTCTTTTCTCAGAAATGTGCTTGCAAATATTGTTTCCTAGACTACATTTGTTTTTTTATTCTCTATAGAGTCTCTTTCAAAGAGCAGAAGTTCGTAATTTTGATCAAGTCCAAATGATAACTTTTCATTTATGGACAGTACTTTTAGAGTAATGTCAAAACAATCTTTACCTAACTCATGGTCACAGGAATTATCTTATATATTGTCCTCTAGAAATTTTACAATTTTGAATTTTATACTAAAGTCTGTGTTCATTTTTTTAATGCTTTTATTTATTTCTGAGAGGGAGAGAGAGAGACTGCGTGAGCAGGGGAGGGTCAGAGAAAGAGAGACACAGAATCAGAAGCAAGCTCCAGGCTCTGAGCTAGCTATAAGCACAGAGACCGATGTAGGGCCTGAATCTATGAACCTTGAGATCATGACCTGAGCTGAAGTCAGACACTTAGCCTACTGAGACACCCAGGCACCCCTAAGGTCTGTGTTCATTTTGAGGTAATTTTTGCATTTAACATGAGGTAAGAATTGATGTATTTTTTTCATATTTCCAATTTTTTAAAAGGCTCTTTTCTCCATTGCTTTGACTTGGAATCTTTGTTGATAAATCAATTAATCACTTATGTGGGAGTATATTTTTGGTGAGTGTAATTAGAGGTATATCAATTTAATTGAACTTTTTAAATAAATACTTTTTAAAATCACAAAAATTCACCTATAGACTCAATGCAATCCCAGTTTAATTCCCAGCAAGTTATTTTATGGGTATTGATTTTAAAGTTAATGTGGAAAGGGGAAAAGGCTATAATAGCCAAGAAAATATTGAAGGAGAATAACAAAGTTGGAGGACTGATATTACCCAATCTTAAGACTTACTATAAAGCTGCAGGAATCAAGACAGTATGATATTGGCAAGAGAATAGACAAATTGTTCATTGGATGGGAATAGAGAACATAGAAATAGACCCCCATAAATGTAATCAACTGATCTTTGACAAAGGAGCAAAGGAAACACAATGGAGCAAAGATAGTTTTGTCAACAAATGGTGCTGGAACACCTAGATATCCACATGCAAAAAGTAGAAATAAAAAAGAATCTACACACAGATTTTACAGTCTTTACAAAAGTTAACTTAAAATGGATCATAGGCCTAAATATAAAACACTACACTGTAAAACTCCTAAAAGATAACATAGGAGAAAATCTAAAGGGTTTTGTGTATTGTGATGCCTTTTTAGATGCAACACCAAAAGCACGATCCATGAAAGATACGTTGATAAGTTGGACTTTGTTAACATTAAAAACTTCTCAGTGATAAACGGTATCAAGAGAATCAGAAGACAAGACTGGGAGAAAATGTTTCCAAAAGACACATCTGTTAAAAAGTGTTTTCCAAAATATACAAAAATTCTTAAAATTCATCAACATGAGAACTAACAATCTGATCAAAAAATGGGCCAAAGTGCATAAAACACTTCAACAAAGAAGATATTCAGATTGAAAATAAACTTATAAACATATATCTCATATTGTATGTCATCATGGAAGTACAAATTAAAACAACACTGTGAAATCACTGCATACTTACTTTAATGACCAAAATCCAGGCCACTGACAATAGCAAATTCTGGGGAGGATGTAGAGCAATAGGGACCTCTCATACATTACTAGTGGTATTGCAAAATGGTAGTCACTTTGGAAGAGAGTTTGGCAGTTTCTTAACAAAACTAAACATACTCTTACCATATAATCCAGCAATTGCAGTCAAGTATTTACCCAAAGGAGTTGAAAACTAAGGTTTACACAAAAACCTACATATAGATGTTTATAGCAGCTTTATTTATAATCTCCAAAACTTGGAAGCAATCAACATGTCCTTTGGTAGGTGAATGGATAAATAAACTGTGGTATATCTAGACAATGGAATATTACTTAAGGTTAAAAAGCAATGAGCTATCATGCCATGAAAAAACATGAGGAACCTTCATTGTGTATCACTCAGTGAAAGAAGACAATCTGAAAAGGCTATATGTAATGTATGATTCCAATCATATGACATTCTGGAAAAGTAAATCTGGAAACAATGAAAACATCAGAGGTTGTTGAGGTCGGGCAGAAGGAGGGATGAATTTATGGTTCATAGAAGATTTTTAGGGCAGTAAAAATACTCTGTATGCTGTTACAAGAATGAATATATGTTGGGGTGTCTGAGTGGCTCAGTTGGTTAAGCATCTGACTTCAACTCAGGTCATGATCTCATGGTTCATGGGTTCCAGCCCCACGTTGGGCTCTGTACTGACAGCTCAGAGCCTGGAGCTTGTCTTTGGATTCTGTTTCCCTCTCTCTCTGACTCTCCCCTGCTCACACACACACTCTCTCTCTTTCTCTCAGAAATAATTAAAACATTTTTAAATTTTTTAAAAATTAAAAAAATGAATATATGTCATTATAAATTTTGTCCAAATTCATGGGACAACACCAAGAGTGAACCCTAAAGTAAAGTATGGGTGATTATGATATGTAAGTGTAGTTCATACTTGGAAAAAATATGTACCATTCTAATGAGTGATGTTAATTATGGGGAGGCTATGCATGTTTTCACGCAGAGATTATATTGGAAATCTCTGGAGGTGCCTGGGTGGCTCAGTAGGTTAAGTGTCTGACTTTCGCTCAGGTCACAATCTTATGGTTGGAGCCCTGCATTGGGCTCTGTGATGACAACTAGCTCAGAGCCTAGAGCCTGCTTCTGATTCTGTGTCTCCCTCTCTCTCTGATCCTCCCCTGCTCACGCTGTCTCTATCTCTCTCTCTCTCAAAAATAATAAATAAAACATTAAAAAAAAAAGGAAATCTCTGTACCTTCCAATTTTGTTAAAATTGCTCTCAAATAATAAAGAAAAGAGAGAAAAGGAGGGGTTGGGAGGGGGGATGATGGGCATGGAGAAGGGCACTTGTTGGGATGAGCACTGGGTGTTGTTGGAAACCAACGTGACAATAAACTATTTATTTAAAAAGAAAAGAAAAGAAAAGAAAGACACAGCTTCTGTTTACATTGACTTTTCTGCACAAGCTTTTCTGGTTTTACTGACTTCTGCACTTATCTTTATTGTTTCCTTTTTTGATATTAGTTTTCTATTTTTTTCCTAATTTCATAAGGTGGATGCACAGATAATTAATTTGAAACTTCTGTTGTTTTCTGATATTATCATTTAATGTTGTGACAATTCCTTTAAGGAATGCTTTAGCTGCATCCGATAACTTTTGATATAGTGTGGTTTTATTTTTCCTTCAATTTAAAATATTTTCTAATATTCTTTGTATTTACTTTTTTGACTCATGGACTTATTTTATGCAAGTATGTTATACTATAAATTGTGCAATAGGGATGCATTTATTTGATGTAGTGTAAACAGTAGGATGCTTGAACTACATAGAAGAGGACATTAACGATTGTTAATCTGTTGTATTAATTACAGAAACAACAAGTAACTAAAAATTACTTGTGTTAGTCACTTGATTCCTGGGACCATAGATAAGGAAGTTGTCTAGGAATTATGTAAATGTTAACTTTATGATGCCTGGTATCATTCTTTTTAAATTTTAAGTCTTGAGGGGCGCCTGGGTGGCTCAGTCAGTTAAGCATCTGACCTTGGCTCAGGTCACACTGTCACGGTTCATGAGTTTGAGCCCCACATCGGACTCTTTCCTGACAGCTCAGAGACTGGAGCCTGCTTCAGATTCAGTCTGCCTCCCTGTCTCTCTGTCCCCTCCCCCACTCCTACTCTGACTCTGACTCAAAAATAAAATAACAAAAAAATTAAATTTAAGTCCTTGAGTGCTTTTCTGTTTGGCCATCTATTCCTCTCTTCTTTTTCTAATGCCACTAGGAAATATTTTTCTCAAAATAGTTTCTTAGTGTGTTTATTTCACAAAGCAATTAAATGTGGTGAATTTGCACACCAGGAGTGAGAATCACTTTCTTCTTTTTTTAATAATTAGGTGGAGGTACTTGTGAACCCCTTTGATCTTTCATATTTGGTCAAGAGATTGTCAAACTTATTGGTTGCTGTATAATTTTATATCCTATATAAATTCCTGTAAATATCCTTGAGCTTTGTTCAGGACGTGGTTAAGTTAGTTGGAAACAACTTGATCTTTTGGGGTCTTATTTTTCAGCTTTGTTATATGGGATAAGAACTACATTTCTTTTAGGATTAATTTTCTTGCCTACTGAGGCAAGCCCCTTCATGGTATTCTAATCTGTGTTCCTCACATTGTGAGGTTTTCCACCATAGCTGATGGGAACAGCTACTATTCTTAATCCAAATGAACATTAGACATTGTTCTCTTAACTTTTAGGTATTTTTTTCTGCCTGTGGGTAATATCTTTACAGGCATACACTGATCACCTGATTACTCGTAGGGGACCCTCAGAAAATCTTTAAGAGTTCTGTCTCTGTGTTTCTCTGTTCTCTATACTCTGCCCTGCAAACTGTAGCCACCTTGGCTTCCCTACACTTGCCCTTCTGTTTCTTCAACTCAGGGAGACTTGACCACCATTTCACTGGGTTTCCTTTTTCTGGACCACAGACTAGTAACTTTCTCCACTTGAGGCATTCTTAGGGATTATCACATTTGTCTCTTCTCAGGGATCACTATCATTTTTTTTCAGACTTTTCCTAGGTGTCTTGGCCTCTCACTGTGTTTTTTTAATAAAAATCATAAAATGTATGAAAATGCCCTATGAGGCACAAAGTTCTATGCAATCATTATATTTTACTGTTATATGAAATCAGTTGACTGTTAGTGACTGAATGCTATAGAATATCTTAAATATTCCAACATCAACATTGTAAATTATGTTTAAAAATTGTGTTTTAAAATAAAGAAGCAATGGTGAATCCAAACTTATGGATGGGTATACAGAAAATCAGGTTAATCTTAATGGTAAGAAAAATTATGCTATGGTTTATCCTATACCACATACTTGAAAATCATCTTAGGTTAGTTTATGCTGCATAAACTATCTCATGACTACCCTAATTATTTTTCATTAACTTATTATTTTTCTGCTTATTTTATTGTAAGTTGGATGGAACAACTGTGATGATATCTTTTCTGTTTTGTTTTTTTCTATTAGAAATAGATATCTGCTGAGAAGAAAGTGCTCTGTCTCAATTTTTGCTTACTTGACGAGTACTGTTTTTTTGTGTTTTTTGTTTTGCTTTGTTTTGTTTACATAATGTAAAGAGCTCTTGAATGTCTTTCTTCTTATCTTGCAGGTATATGAAGTCTGGCAGTAAGATCCGCAGTGATTTTCCTTAAGGTAGGGATACATTCATTCTTTGTACGTTCATTCATTTGTTCAATGTTACCTATACAAAGCAAAATGAAGGGCTTCTGAGAAAGTTGACCTTATCAAAATGTAAATTATAGTGGAAAAAAACACTTATTTTGAGATAAGCTTTTCAAAGACAATTAGATGTATACCCTCTCCAAAACTTTCTTTGGTATCATCTTAAATCATAAGTTACTGAGATTTTTGAATAGGTGAAAGTTCATTTTTTCATTATTCCATATTTAGATGCTTAAAGTAATGCTAATGCAAAAAAATCAAGCATTGATTTTTAATAGAAAAATAGTGCAAATTATATGATATACTTGCTCAATATTAGATAGTTCATAAAGATATTCTATTATAAAGCCCATGAAGACAGTAATAGGAAGAATAGCATTCAAAGACAGTTTTGAAAGCCTATTACTCATCTTGGGACATGTAATAAGTGAGGAGTGTATGTAGGAAGTGGAGTAAATATACGCAGTCATAATTCAAAACATGGATAGATGAATGGAAATTGGAGAGGAAGATAGTTTCAGGTAGACGTTTGTATGTTTTATTCCAGAGCTGTCCCTCTCTAATTCAGATCTGGATACGTAAGGGCTAATGGGAAGAAATAATGGGGCATGCTGACTACACACAACTGAAAGTTGATCTTGAATGAGCACATCCAAATCATGTGGGTTGTTTCTGTTGAAGTCCGGAGCAATTGGTTATTCTGTTTATTCAAGTAATTAAGCTATATAGGGTGTGGGGCTGTTAGTATTTCTCCTATGTTGACTAGATTTTTTAAACTGATTAAGATAGTCCTGGTAGATGATACTACACACTAAGTTTCTTTAGTATTTGCATAATGGTGAAAGTATTTCCTTTCTGTATTTGTTTTTATATGTAGCTAATTAAATGCTAAGTCAATCAAGTAAAATAATCGCCCTTTAGAAAATTGAAAATAAAATTTGAAGAGCTCTCAGAGCATTAAACTTAAATATCCAAGGGCTATGATGGGAAGCTGCATGAAACAGCTTATTTAAATAGGTGCAGAATGTCCTCTCAATATCTCTTATAAACCATACAGCTCAGTATGGCAGGTATTACACATCTGTACAATGATAGGTAAATGGTAGAAATGGATTACAAAATTTGTAGCAACTCTTTATTTAAATTGACAAACTTTTTTATTTCTTTATAATCCTCTTGGATAAGTTTTTTCTTAAGATAGATGGATTAAAAATATGTGACTAGGAGATGAAGATTTCAATCTAAATTATAATTATTTCCTACATCTGTTCTGATACATTTAGAATGGTTTGTGCTTGTAAATTAGGTGTTAATGAAATAAAAATGTTGTAACCGTGTGGAACATCAGAATTGCAATTGACTGAAGAAGATTCTGTAAATTCTCCAAGGATGTTCTACTGCAGTGAAAGCTCTCATGAGTCACCCACTATACACAAATTATGTCTTTATACACTTAACTATTAAATTTAAAGTAAATACCTAAAAATTGCCAAAGGGAAGTGTAAGAACTGCCTTTTAAAGACAAACATTCTACTTTTATTTGTGTTTACTTTGTTTCTAAGCCAGTCAGCTGCACATTGTATAAAGTGCATAGTGTCTTATAGCCTCCTAATCTACTCGATACGGACACAGACTGAGAAATGTGTCAAGTCATCCTTAGAAGATGAACTGATAGCAGTAATGGTCGGTCTTCCTTGCCTATCATTCGTTTTACTGTCCTAATCACATTCTCTGGGCTGTTTTTATGCAACAAATTCTAGTTATGCTGAGTAGAGGATATTGTAGTTATATTTTTGTTTGTCCAAATACCCAATTCGATAAAATGTATATCTAAATGAGGTATATTTTCATCAAAGAGTTGAAATTAATTAAATTCATACTGACATCATTCCAAAGAACGTCTTTCCACACCGTCATTTTGCTGTTAGTTTTATTAAATTATTGTGAAATACTAGAAATCAGATTTGTTTTGTTCATTTGTTTATTTTGAGACAGAAAGAAAGAATGTGTGAGCCGGGGAGGGAAGAGAGAGGGAGAAAGAGAATTCCAAGCAGGCTCCATGCTCTGAGCATGGAGCCCAACATGGCACTTTATCTCACAAACCATGAGATCGTGACCTGAGCCGAAATAAGCAGTTGGACATTTGATTGACTGAACCACACAGGCAACCCTTGAAGTCAGAATTTTAAGGAATATGCATTTATAATACTTGGAAAATTCAAGTAAATATCAAATTATTTTATACATCCCTAAACTTTAATTCCAATTTGCTTTCATTATACTCAAAAACATCTAACAGTGTTATATGGATTTTTTTAATGCTCCAATATTTTGAATTGAAGGTTGCTTATTAAAGTCAGAAGAGCAAATTTGAGAAAGAAACTTATAAAAGAGTTTATACTTACAAGAGAATTTATTTTACCAATGACACTTTATTTTCAAAAATATGCTTATAGTCAAAATTCCAAAATTACATGTTTAGATTACATATATGCAGCACCAATATAATTTGGGATTATTAGAAATTTTGAATCATCTTTCTTGAACTTTACTCCAAGTTGTGATTGTGCACCTTTGCAAATAAAGCATCCTGTTTAACCAGTTTAAATGAAAATAAAACATTTTCAGAGATGTATCCATTAAGACACAATTGTAACTAATACTCAGCATGATTCATGAGTTATTTTATGAGCAGTTTTCTCCAGTGGAGTGAACACTTCAAGTACATCTCACTTTATTGCTGGACTTGTCTTTCTTCTTTTATTCTTATTTTCTTATGTGCTTTATGTATCATTTGTTTCTCTTTTTTTCTTTAATTTTGCAACCCAAGCTGTCATTAATCTTTACATATATTTGATTAACAAATTATGTCTTGAATAAGCTTTAAAAAACCCCAAAACCTGGTAAATTAACACTTTGAACATTACTTTAAGGTTGGAAAACATAATTTGAAATCCAACCATTCAGCTTTAAGTGCTTGACAAGGATCACAAATCACCAAATGAGCTTCTGTATTTCAGAAAAAAAAAATCAAATAAACAAACATTGCCAAAAGTGTTTGGTCTTACCTTGCTTGGCTCCCTTGATTATATGATTGGTCTCCAGTTTCATTGAGACTATGGTTGAGAGAAAAACGGCTGCTCATGTAATGATGTTATGGAAATATAAACCTTTAAAACAGGATGATGCTCTTTGACCCAAAATAGAGGGGTCCAAGCATCAAAGGGGGGAATGTGTTAGGGACTCCTCCCAATAAACATTGCTTTATTTTTTTCTCCATTTGGATAATTGTCCATATATCAACATTTAATTTATTAGTCAATAATCACTTTCTGAATTCTTTTTTACTTTTTCTTTCATTTTTCAATAGCAATACAGAAATAAATGGAAACATGTAACATTTAAAAAAAGTATATATGTCCAGGGGCACCTGGGTGGCTCAGTCGGTTAAATGTCTGACTTCTGCTCAGGTCATGATCTCGCGGTTCGTGGGTTTGAGTCCCACGTCAGCCTCTGTACTGACAGCTCAGAGCCTGGAGGCTGCTTCAGATTCTGTCTCCTTCTCTCTGCCTCTGTCCCGCTTGCACTCTGTCTCTCTCTCCATAATAAATAAACACTTAAAAAAATGTGTCCATCTAACAAAGAGTTATTTGGAGACTTATTTTTGAAAATATTAATACATGTTTGTTTTCTTCAGAAAGAGAAACAAATGAAGGGTGCCTGAGTGGCTCAGGTTGTTAAGTGTCCAAATTGGGCTCAGGTTCGTGGGTTGGACCCCCTTGGGCTCTGTACCGAGGGCTCTATGCTGGAGCCTGCTTCCGATTCTGTGGATTCTGTGTCTCCCTCTCTCTCTGCCTCTCCCGTGCTCATGGTCTGTCTCTCTCTGTCTCTCAAAAATAAATAAACGTTTTTTTTTTTAAAAGAGTCTGTTAAAAATTAATGGTAGCTAGAATAAAGGATATTTACAATGTCCCTTTCTAAGAATTGCTAACAAAACTTTGCATTGCAAAATTTTAAAAAATTGGCACAAATATTTTCTGACAATTTTGGGTCCTCCCAAACAACAGAAATGCATTTATTACCTTAGTTGAGGGTTTTAAATATGTAGCTCAATATTCAAATTCTCCTTTACTATAAGGATAAGCCTTATTTCTCCCTTTCATGTTTTTTTGTAGCTGTTGTTTATTTTTTTGTTTTTGTTTTTAGAATATGAACCTAAAATTGAGGAGCGACAGTAAGAACAACTTATCATTTTTTTAAAAGTTCTCACCCTAAATCTTAGAAACCATACTTCATGATCAATTTGTCAAGGTCACTAAAAACAAATTTATTTTTGGAATGCCTGGGTGGCTCAGTTGGTTGAGCATCTGACTTCAGCTCAGGACATGATCTCATGGTTCATGAGTTTGAGCCCCACATTGGGCTCCGTGCTGACAGCTCAGAGCCAGAGCCTGGAGCCTGCTTTGGATTCTGTTCTGTGTGTGTGTGTGTGTGTGTGTGTGTGTGTGTGTGTGTGTGTGTGTGTGCGCGCGCGCGCGCCCCTCCCCCACTTGCTCTGTGTCTCTTTCTCTCAAAAATATAAACACATTTAAAAACTTATTTAACCCCAAAACATTTACAGTCATTATAGTTTCTTAAATATAATAGAGCATGAGAGATGAAAGTTTTGAAGCATATAGGCCAACAAATCCCCGTTGGCTTTCTTTCTCTTCAATATTTGCTAACCTGACATGTAAATCAGGTTACGTTATTTGACACACATTTATTTTATCTGGGCAATTCTTCCAGATATTACCTATGGCTAATAGATTTGAGAAATTTTTGCTTGCAAATAAAATCAGTCATTTTATCCAAAAAATGACTAGCATGCTTTTGGCTTTAAAAACATGTTATAATTTAAAATATATTTGAGCTTAGAACCAATCATTTACCCTTAAAATTGAAAATTATTCCATTTGAAAAGATTACTGGAAAATTCCAAACACTACAACCACATCATTCACATACATGCTTCTCCAAAAAATAACTTGATAACAAAAAAAGTAAAAGACCTTTTCTCTGAAGATTTACCCTTTTAATTTATGCTTATTTACCATATTTGACTCTATCATGCTCTTTCATTTTTCATTAAAAATCAGGATTCTCATTACTTAAGAGTTTCACTGTGTTTTCAAGGTTGATTTGAACAGAATGCAGTTTTTGTGGTTCATCCACATGTAGCATTTCCAGAGATCCATCTGAGATTTACTTCTTTAAGAAAGTTTAACAATGGTAATATAAAGAGAAGGACATTCAAACAACAAAGAAACAAACAAAAATGCTTTAAACCAGTAGAGAAATACCTTATCAAGTGTGCTCTGAGTATCCCAAGTATTATGAAAATGCCTCTTAAAAATGTATTAGATTAACAATTCAGTATGAAAGGTTCTTGAAAGACCCTTTTAATTAAGTATGCCACAATGATGAAATTTAGACTTAATCATTTTTTTACCAGTAAATATTAAACAGTGATTTAACTGGCTGATTCCAAGCAAATCATTTAGGATATCTTACATTATTATTTATTTTTGTCAGAGTAATGGGAGTTTTCTTTTAGTATAAAATTAATCTTTGAAAAACTGCGTTCTGCAACATTTAAGAAACATTGTCTTCTCTATGTGTATTTTAATTTTACAGAGGGTGAACAAAAACTAATAGGCATTAGTCAAAACAAATGAAAGTTAGGAATACTGAAGCAGAAATTACCAGATTCTCATGGTGCAAATATAAGGTCATCTAGATTTGAAAGGGAAGTTAAAATAATAGTAGTGGCAGTAGTAGTAGTAATAGTAGTAGTAGTAATAGGAGTGATGAAAAGTAGAACTGAAAGAAAAGAATTTCTTCTAGATACAGCATTAACTTCTAATTTGAGATGATTGTCTATAATTTCTTAAAGTCTTCTGAAGAGATGGCATGTACCACTGTATCTTGTTGGAGTCTTTTATGGTAGAAATTTCTCCAAAAGTTTAATCTAAATTTCTCTTTTTTCTCAGGGTACATTGAACATTTTCTGTTTGTTCTTTCTTTCATATGGTTGAGAAACCAAGTCTTTTGTATAGTAGAGAAACATTTGTGTTCTAGAAGATGGCTCTCTGCTATTCTTATAAACGATTTAAAAGAGCATTATAGTATTTTCCTTGTCTTATTTTTTTAGTTAATTACTGCTTTTCTCTAGGTGGTTATTTTTTAAATAAATATGTGTAAATGCATAGATAATCCTAGAAAATTCTAATGTCATCCAAATTACAAACAAATTATATTTCCACTGTGTATTTATTAGATTGATATTTGGACCTTAGAATATATTAACTATAAAATCAGTGTTATAAATAGGTTGTTTTTCCAGATTATATTGCAAAATGAAGAATTTCATATTCACATGTTAAAAAATGTAGATAAAATGTTTCATTTTTCTGCCAAGCATTAAGTGGGATTCAATTATGTTATAAAAATATACCATTAATATTATGCAAGTTCTGATATTCTAAAACCTACCATTAAAAAAATCAGTTAACAAAATTTCAGAAGATTTTAGTGAATGAAGTAGGAATGTAAACATGTACAATCCTGGTACTTTTCACTTTTCCTGGCTGCCCTGTCATTGGCTACTCTGGGAAGTTTTCCTACTTTGGATCCTATGAAGACATTTGAAAACTTTGAAAAACAAAATCATGATTTCAGGCCTTCAATTGTCTTCATGTTTATAATTTGTTATCCCAGAGAGAAACTTTAATGAATGTACTATAGATTTTCTTTTCAATGGTAGACCATTAAAAAGTCTCAGGTACTCATAATTTCATTCTATACATGTACAGAAGAAGGATCTCTTTTCAAGAATAGTTATTTTTGTTCTGTTGAAAGGCAACAATGATTCTTTCAGTTTGCTCATTTCCTTAAGGAAAGAAGAATGTCAGACAGAGTATCCTATGGTGAAATCAGCATCTGTTTGTTTTTCTCTTCCTCTTTGTGAAGTACTTTGTCCAGTTTCCAAAACTCTTGTATCATTTGTAAATATAAGATCAGTACTGAGCTCATGTGAGAAGTTTTTTAAAAAGTGATAGTAATTTCATTCCTGTAATAATGAATGTATTTATCAAACAAATGAAGTCATGGAATCAGGCCAAATAATTTTGTCATGTATTATTACTGTTGTTATTATTACTATTATTTTAATTGTATAATTCACGTTAAGTCTTTTATATTCCTGATACTAGATTTGGGATGTTATACATTGTGGATGAAAATACTTTTCTTCAAACCACACTCATAATAATAGCTCATCCTTTGATGAAACTTCTCTGAGCATTGGTATTCTGGGTTGTTGTTTGTTCATTTGTAGTCACGTTTCGGCTGTTTTTTCCTCTTACAATATTACTAATATTCCTAAAATGGTTTAGCTGACAGTTTTAGATGATGGGAATTTCAGTCATGCTACAATCTTTTTTCTGCATGTTAGATTGCCATGAGCACTCTATTTCTGTCTATTCTCATCTGGGCTATAGTTCTCCTTCCTGCTCCTTGAAAATGTTTCACAGTTCTTCATGATTCAGAGCTTTTCCATGGAAATTACCCCTTTCATATTACTTTCAAAAAAAGTAATGCTTATTACTTTTCCTGTTTTTATTATTGTGGACTTACTGCATTTTTGTCCAATATAAAAGTAAACATAAATAAAAAATAAAGAAATTTTTAAGAAACTTTAAAATAAGTCACTAAGTAAAGCTAAATATGATATTTAATATAAACTTAAATGTATGTTTAATATTTACATATTATAGAAAGAAAAATAAAGAAATCTTTAAAATATTTTTAATTCATGCAGTGCTGTCAGATAAATTCTAATTTACTCTTACATATATGACTCTTAACATCAAGAAATCATTTAAAATATATGATTTATGAAGTAATATCTAAGCAATAACATATACAGCTATAATGTCAAAAAAGCCTTGTACACAACTGGAATATAAACTATACAAACTAAAATGTACAAACACATATTTTAGAAAAAAAAACTTTAAAAATCTCTTAATGGTAAGACTCTATTACTTATTTCAAGTTTTGAAAGTGATTAAATGATTATAAATCCTACTCATTATTAACTAAAAAGAATATATGTTTTTATATGAATAACCAAGAAAATAAAGTCCTTTTCTAGTTTCTTTTCTACTTTGCCTTAAAATTTTGGAGTAATTTAGTGCTTATTTCTATGTGTCCAGTTTTGGTTTTGTTTTAGCCAAACTCTTTTAGTGGGTGTCTCATCTTGACTTCTGAACAGGGCCTACTGATTACATTGCCAGATTTGACCTATCTCCTGATTTTAAGATTGTGTATCCAACTCAACATGTCTTCATGGATGCCATCTTCATTCATGTGTCCTGTAAGTTCTCTTTGAAGAATAGACCTTCCCGTTTTGACCCATCTCCATGTCCTCATCCTGGTCCAAATGAGCACCCTCTTTCTTCTGACAAGAGCCCTGCTTGCTTACCTGCTTGCTTACTCTTGCCCCTTTACATCTTTGTACTTGTTCTTCTTATTGGAAGAAAATTCTTATATTTCCTCTGCCCTTGAAGCTCACCTTTAAGTAGAATTATGGTAGAAACTGATGAGGTTTTGGGATGACGTGGGTTTTCATGGTCTCTGGAACTGACAGCCAAGAAATAATTCTTGAAGATGTCTTTGGTGCAAACACGGTGATTTTTTTAAAGCATGGGGACAGAACCCGAGGGCAGGAAGAGCTACCCTGGGATCATGAGGAGAGATTGATTATATACTATGGAGTTGGGGGAGGTAAAAGTCCAGGGGAAGTTTCCAATGAGATTTTCATACGGTAAAGAAGACTCACAGGATACTGGAGGCCTAGCTGTTGTCAAGCTAAGGTTGTTTTTCCCTCTAGCAAATCATTAGCATTAAGACAGTAGGGAGTTCCTGGAGAAACAGTTTACTCTGCCTCCCTCAAGTCTTTGCCAATGGGCTGCAGGCTATAAAGAAATATAATTTTATCTGCCATTTCCATCTGCCTTTGTTTCCCACATCAGAAACCACTAAAATAATATGTGGGGAAAATACTTTTTAAACAGTAAAATCATCTCTAAATATTAGGCATTATTTTTTGTAACATGACATTTTTGTACATATCCAGTATGGTTCACAAGTAAACTCAAATTTCTCCCCAGATGTGTTCCTTCTGCAGAATTCTCTGTCAGTGATGACAGTATTAATTCTTGGGGAAGAAACCTTTGGAGTATCTGTAACGCCTCATTCAGCATCAGCCTTCATTGATTGGCCAATCACCAGGTCCTGAAATTAACCCTCTTAATATATTTCAAGCCAATCATGTATGCTAATATAATACACATAATATTATATCCCAATGAACTGAATATTAATCGGCTTTTCTGAACACTCTTCTCTCTGCTCCTTGCCAAATCTGGAGTCCTTATAGCTACAATATTACAATATCTAAATTAGTTGATGTTACTCCTGCTTACATCCTTTACAATATTCCTTAAACTTTAGTATGCACTTAAATCACTGTAAGATTCGTAAAATAATTTTGATTAGTTAACTCTGGGGTGGAGTCAGAGATTCTGTATTTCTAACAAATTCTCAGTTGATGCCAGGGTTTCATGGATGATACTTTGAGTTGCAAGGGTTAGATGATTCCCAGCTATACTTGAATAAAAACTAAATGGTCTTTGTATTCATACATGATCTATCTCCTTTTTGCCTGCGTTAACAGCCTTATATCATTTGTTGCAGCTTTCTTCCCTCAGTCTACATTCTGGGCCTTTCAGTTCTTTGAAAGCATGATGCAAATGTTTTGCCTGAAGGTATTTCTATAAACCCTGGTTTGCCACACCACTTACCTAATACTCAGCCTTGTCCAGATAATTCTTATGTATTTAAATGTCTTTGTTTAAATCCCCCTTCTTCAAGGAAGTGTTACTGGACCCTAAATATGCTTCAGTCTTTCTCCCCCCTATTGTATCTAATGTGTCCCCCTCATAGTATATATAATAGCTGTGACTAAATAACTGATATTATCATTTTTTTGGTATTTGTAACCTTCCAAAGATATAAATTCATTGAATGCATGTTTTCCCTCCGCATCAGTGCTCTTGTATGTAGCATAGTACGGCTGTATTTCCTGCATTTAGCCACATAGTTGATGATCTTCAAATAGTTGTTAACTATGATTATTTATGAAGAGTATCCTTTTTCTTCATAGAAGAAGCATAGAATTTACCAAATTTAGAATTTTGGATCCTGTTGAAGGTCCAAATACAGAGGCTTATGGTTTTGGGTGCTATCTGTGAAGAAAACAAAGTACTCCCTGATAGTCACATCTATCAGGGAAGAACACAATGATAGATAGGACATACATCAGCTAATTCTTGTATAAATGAGTTGGCCCTTGGTCTACTGATAAACTCCTTACTAAAAGTAGTGTGATGATGTTGCAGGATTTACCACAATGCCTGGGATTCCTTGTCTCACTGCTTCAAAGAACGAAGAGGTGGACACAAAATGAGCAGCAGGCCAAGGTTTATTAGAGTATAAGATTAGAAAGGAAGAATAATAAGAAAGCTCTCTTTACAGAGAGGGGACATTTGAAAGTGAATGCCCGTGGACTGTGAGCAAGGGTCCTCGTTTTGTAAGGTTCTGGTCAGCCCTCCCCCTTCTGTTCCCCCTTGTTACTTCTCAAGTTCTACCCTTATTGGCTGGATATCTCTTGGTGCTGGGTTGTCCATTGTATGAGGGGCGGTCTATGGCCATACCTCGATCTTATGTCAAATTCCTGAGGGGAACCTAAGGGGAAGTAGGTGGGGGTCTGTTATATTCTTAAGGGGAACTTTATGCCTGAGAGAGCTTGCTGTGGTCAGACCCTTCCAGCATTGTTCCAAAATAGGTATTTTTCCCCCACCCAGAGACCTCAGGCCCTAATGTTTCCCTCTCTGCCTACTGAATCCTATATTCTCCCGTCATAAGAGTAGACAGGATTAGCAAAGCTGGGGAAGCTAGAGTTAAAAACTAAATAGAGACTTGGGGAGGGTGACATTTGGGCTTTGCTTGGTTGACTGCAATGGAGTCAAGTCAGATTATTATAGTTCAGAAAAGGAAATTGTCATAGCTCAGAGGACCAAGGAACTGTGTGAAAGCCTCAGTTATACATTAGCTAAAGGAATGAAGAAGAGGAAATACTCAAGGTTGAGTTCACAGTCAAAGCAGGAGAGAATTGCTGCTGAATGCCAAGCAAAGACACAATGAGAATAGAAGTATGATAGTCTTGAGGTAGGATAGTCATTAAAATCTGAAGATGGGATGGTAGACCAGGGATTGAGGTACATACATTAAACCAGGGCTTCGATGCCCTAAGACACTGCAGGACTGTAGCTGGGTGCTCTAATGACCCACCATACCACATGTCCTTGGCAAGCTCGCTGTGCCTCACACGTGGTTTTTCTTTTGGAGGGCAGCGTAATAAGAACAAAATAAGCTGGAGGAAGCACAAACCATCTATACTCAGTGTTCAAAACCAGAGATGGATTTTACATCAGAGCCCATTATTTGTCTCAGTTAAACCTCTTTACTCCTAGACTGATCTCAAAGTTATGTTTTGGTATTCCTGGTATGCTGGGATATACCATGGCCCTAATAATCCTTGGAAAATTTTTGAAATAAGGAAAGTTGTCCTGCTTTCTATGTTTATGACCTACCTCCTAATGATTTTCTTCTCAAGTCTCCTGGGTCTCTCCCACTGCCCTAAACTGGTGCTTTTCAAAAATAAGCATGTGTTGATATCATCTAGAAGTCTTGTTAAACTCAGATCACCCAGGCCCTCAGAATTTCCAGTACATCTGGAATGAGTGGGGCCCAGTCATTTACATTTCTAACAAGTTCCCAGTGGATGTTGATGTTATTGGACCAGAGCCACACTTTGAAAACAATTGCCTTAAAACCTCCACCCGCTACTTTACCCAAATTTGTCATTCTCTGAGGCAAGAACCCTAGTTAACTAAAATCACGTGATTCCTCAGATGTGAAACACATAAACTAAAATCAAAGCCATTTTAGGGCATATAAAGTCAGCAAAATTTAGTCATGTGATGAAATCATGTATACAAATAGGTGACTAACTAATAGTAACAACAATTTCTCCACCTTCATTGGATTTTTGTTAATTGAGATGGATCTCTAATAAGAAGAACCTTAAGCAATGTGAATAAATAAAGAGGAAACCTTCTAAATTGTAAGGACGGATTTTCCTGGGCAGAATATTCATATATTTGGTGTAATCAAATTGCTTCTTTTGTACTTTATTCACTTCTAAGTCCACATGCTCCAGAAATTTACAAGTTCTTTTTTTTTTTCTTTCCAGTTTTACCATTAATTTTCAGCAATTCAGTGAAGGTGGTAGAATGAAAATTGTGTGTCCAAAGTAAAGGAAGGTGGAGTTCTGAAGGACCATAAGGCAAGCTGAGGGCCAAGCACAAGCTAGCACCCCTGGCCTCCACCACTCCCACCCCCCAAGGTGGGACGTGTAATTTTCCATAGGAGCTCGTGGCTGACTCCAAACAAAGGAAAGGACAGAAACCAAATGGTTAAACTGATAGAGTCTCCATCGGTTTAGGAATATCTTAATACAGTTACAAGAGAAGGACAATCGCTTCAAGAGCCTAATGTCCAGAAACTGTCTTAGTGTTAGTGCTTTGCTAGAGGGAAAAACAACCTTAGCTTGACAGTAGCTAGGCCACCAGTTATCTGTCTTAAGCAATGGAAATCCCTTTAAGACACTCCCTCTTGACTTTATCTTCATAGTATATAACCAGTCACTGTTCACAACCCCAGTTCAGCTCTTTCTGCCCATAGGTCCTGTCCCTGTGCTTTAATAAATTCACCCTTTTGCATCAACAATATATTCGAGAATCCTTTCTTGGCTGTCAGATCCGAATTCCCATCACCCCAAAATTTCATCAGGGTGACATGCAGGTGACTCCTTTATATGTTAGAAACCACCTGTTCCATATATTTTGGCCATCACCAAAATTATTTCAATGTCAGGATTCATCTTTCTTTAAATATTTTCCACAAGTTTGAGCATATTGCCTTGTTTGAAAGTGTCTGTGAAAGTATCATTTATTTTTGTCAAGGAACATTGTTCAGCATGGCACTTGTTAAAAAAGTAAATTAGACTCTAGAGTATTGCAAAATTACTTTCTCTTATATCACATGGCATTTCAATGAAAACATAAGAAAATACTGTGATTTGCAGGGGTTATATTTTTAGTGGTGTTCTATTAAGTGATTTTTAACATGATAGTAGAAGTGCTAATTGCTATAGTGACCTCAAAGGTGAAATCTTGCCTTAAATTCAATGGATTGATTTTGCATCTTTATCTAAGCCTTAGTTAGGTCAAGTAATTTAAAGCTGGAAATGACAACAAACTATTATTTTGTGTTTTAGGTTAAATCAGGGAGACAAAATAGGGTCCATTGGGAGGGAAGCTAGAAAAACTCTCAAAAGCTATCAGTCATATATGCTCTTTGACTTTTTACAATATGCCTTGTATTTTTAAGAGAGTAAATGTGTTTCTAGAATTCAGAGCTTCTGTTTTCTTACTCAAAGGTATTTTTAATTATTTGAAATACAGTAAACTACTTCCATTCCTTCTTCTCTCTCTTTATTCCCTCCCTCCCTCTTCCTTCCTGCCTGCCTGCCTTCCTTCCTTCCTTCCTTCCTTCTTTCCTTCCTTCCTTCCTTCCAGATTTTTTTCTTTTATGTTGTTCCTTCCCTTTAAACACAGATAGAGATTCTGTGTGTCACTTAGTAATTCTTTAGCCGAGATATCTTCAACCATATTAAAATGGACAAGGTAATTTCTTAGATTTCACCAGTTTAATAGCCTGACCACAGTTAGTATTTGGAAAATAGAAAGGATATTCAAATTGCTGCTATAAATTCAAACTACATCTCCTCTTATTTATCAGCTTTGAGAATATGTCCTGAAACATATTAGAACCAAGTGAGCTTTTGAAATTAAGGTTCATTGTTGTTTAGTATTATCTTGATCCATATGAACAAAAATTGGGAAACCAGGTCTTTTATTCTGTTTCAAATTTACAACTGGATTACTGTGATAATGTATTCATTCCTTAACAGTTTGATTTCATTCATCAGTAAAGTGGGTCCTATTGCCCAAGCCTAATTTATATTGTTCTAGTAGTTTATTCAATCAACTTCTAAAAAACACCAAAATTAGTATTATTGCATTTAAAATATTTAATAGACACATAGAGCATATATAATAATTGATAAAGTTGAATCTGCACATAAGGAACTTACAGTTTTGATAGGTTGAATTATGATAGAGATTTTTCTAATGCCAGAACTAAGTTTGTTTAAAGCCAAGCAAAGAGGGGCACCTGGGTGACTTAGTAAGTTAAACATATGGCTCTTGATTCTGGCTCAATTCATGATCTTGCCATCCTGTAACCCAGATCCCTGTCAGGCTCTATGCTGATAACTCTCTCTTTCTCTTAAAAACAAACAAACAAACATTAAGTAATGAATGAATGAATGAATACAAGCAAAGGAAGTGTTGGGTCCCTTTTAAAAATTTTTTAATTTTTTAAAAATGTTTATTTATTCTTGATAGAGACAGAGACAGCATGAGTTGGGGAAGGGCAGAGAAAAGGGAGACAGAATCTGAAGCAGGATCCAGGCTCTGATCTCTGAGCTGTCACCACAGAACCTGACACAGAGCTCTAACCCAGGAATAGTGAGATTATGACTGGAGCCAAAGTTGGATGCTTAACTGACTGAGCCACCCAGGTGCCCCTGGGTCCCTGTATTTAAAAACAGGATCCCTGGGGCACTTGGATCACTTAGTTGGTTGAGTGTCCAACTTCGGCTCAGGTCATGATCTCACAGTTCATGGGTTTGACTCCCATGTTGGGCTTGCTGCTGTCAGTGTGGAGGCTACTTTTGATCTTCTGTCCCCCTCTCTCTACCCCTCCCCTTCTCAATCTCCCTCTCAAAAATAAACATTTATAAGAAATAATAAAAAAAATAAATAAGAAATAAAAGAAGGATACCTCATTTTACTTTTTGTCCCTCAAAATTCACTTTTCCAAGATGACTTTTATGCAATTGCCACATCTATTTCCACAGCTACTCCAGTTGATCCAGTTACTCATTCTGCTACTCTAGCCACTCAGCAAGGTAGGCATGGTTTCTCTAACCTTAGCCATTTTTTTCTGTCCAAGCTACCCTGACTATGCCAAGGTCTTTCCTTTTGGCCTAGCTATTTTCAATTAGAATAGATACTAGGAGTAACTAAGCTTATCCTTCAAGTGAGTTTCTTATTTTGTGTTTCTGACTTCAACCTATTCAGATGTCTGGTTCTTTTCCTTCTTTGAGAATGGTAGTGTTAAAAAATAGTAATAATAAATAAAAATGAAAGATAAAAATAGCACTGGACGCATATTCCACACATATCTACCAAATTAAGCAAGCAACCAAGCAAACAAACAAAAACAGGTTAAAAATGACAATGTTCTCATATGGAGTCTTACCCTCTTCACTTCTGACTTACGTCACAAATTAGTGCATGGCGCAGAAACACAACTGATTTGGAAATCAGTGTTCTAGGACATGAGGGAGCAAACTAAGGACCATGGTCCAAAAGCAATCTACTGACTTTTTGTACAGCCCTTGAGCTCTGGATGCTTTTAAACATTTAAAAAAAATTTAGTGCTTATTTATTTTTGAGAGAGGGAGACAGAGCATGAGTGGGGGAGGGACAGAGAAAGGCAGGGAGACACAGAATCTGAAGTAGCCTTCAGGTTCTGAGCTGTCAGCACAGAGCCCAGTGCAGGGCTTGAACACCAGAATGAGGAGATCATGACCGAGAGCTGAAGACAGATGCCCAACCAACCGAGGCACCCAGGCACCCCCAAACATTTTTGATGTTTGGAAAAAAGTCAAAAGAAGAAGAATATTTCTTGACATAGGAAAAGTATGTTAAATTAAAACTTCAGTGTCTGTAGACAGAAATTTACTGAAATATTTCCAGACCTCATTTGTTTATGTATGATTTACAACATTGGAGCAGAATAGATACAACCAATACCCTATGATCCACAAACACTAAAACATTTACTCCTTATACCTTTATACAAAATGTTGTCAATTACTAATGCAGAATATGGGCTTTCACAGTTGTTCACTACCAGAAATCATTTTGTACTTTGAGTCACATGACATACAACTATATTCAACCTCAAGTAACTAAAACAAATTGAAAGGGAAATTATGTATTCTAGTACATGTAATAATTAGGGTACCAATTACTTAAGAAATATCTGTGGAGAAACAGAATGATTAAAGTTAAAGGGAAAAAAATTATAGTTGAAAGTACCATTATTTAATTTTATCAGTAGAATATTTTAGTCATTTTGCTGAACATCCATATTTTGAAGGTATAACATTTCAGAAATTGTCAACGCGAGGCTCCAAGTATTGATCTTCAGCCAATCTATTTAAGGCAATTCTGTTTAGGGCAAAGTAGATATCTTAGTTCATTTCACTTGTCCATTGCCTCTTGGATGTGGCTGATGGTATAATTATACTGTGTGTTAAGCCACACCCTCTTCTGATCACTGCATGGTTAGTTTTATGAAAGAAATATGATCAAAATGAAATATACACTGGAAATTAATTTATTTAACCAATCTAAAGAAATTTCATTGTGGTATTTTGACAGATGGAAATGGTAATTGGAGTAATACTTAATATAGAAGGTAAAGCTTAAACAGAAACCCATTAATGAGAGGGTATGGCATGTATTTTGGAAATATGTGTATTTCTAAGTGATGAGAACATATGGCACATACATGAAAAATTAATTAGGAAATATAAGACTCTCTGAAATGTGAAAGTAATTTACTAAAACAGTGGAGAACCCCTCAAATTTTTATGAAGTAGAGTGATGTGATCAGACCTGTGCTTTAGAATTACATTGGACATCACAATCCATTGAGATATTGAACACAATATTGGAACTACTATTTGTTTTTTTATCTACAGTATTACAATAATCAACTTTGCAGTACTATATGGGTTCATCTGGCACTGGCAATTTGGTCTGGGTGTCATACAATTTCGTATCACATATAGTCATTAAAGTATCCTTAGGAGACTGTGGAGATTCCAAACCAGTGGAAATGGCACTGCTTCCTTCATTTCTTCTGGCATTCAGTTCACTGCACTTATCAGCATTTATGTCTGTCTGGCAGTGGATTCATGCGTTATATTATCCAACTTTAAGCTTAACTTTGCAAAAAGCATGCATGTTTTACAAAAAAATATGAAGATCATTTTAATAAAGCAAGCATAAGCAATCAACAAAAATGACAGTGATGCCACAGAATTAATCATAAACTGTCGGTCACCAATATAATGAGGTCAGACATTTATGACCTGATAGCTTATAAGTTGGCCAAAAACAAATTATTAAGAGGACAATTTAGTGTACACAAAAATACCCACTATTTTTAATGATATAAATTTGTAATCATGCTCTGGAAGCAATTTAAAATATTATCTTCATCTCACCATTCAAGCATCTATTATGTCATGTTTTATCATGTGAAAAATGTATTAGCACTGTAATACAATGCACAATGTTATAAATAAATGCTACTATGTAAAGTAGGGGCGGACTTGACTTCATAAATGTTTTACTGCTAGGTGTGAGTAATGAAAAACTTTTGAATATAGTAAAGATGATAGATCCTCAAGAAGTGACGTAAAATGAAGAGACATTTGTAAAGCAGTTTCCTTGGCCCTAGTATAAATTGAGATTGTGGCAATTATGAAAGGAAAGGAGGTAACATTTGCCAGGCTTATTATGAGATGACATGGATGAGATGAAGTCAGAGAGCACAGTGAAGCTGAAAGCATGAGTGTCTGATGCCTGGTGATAGGTGTGCAGTGATATACCAAGCAGGGAAAAGAAGCTGAACTTAGGAGCAGTTCCTTATTGTCTTTATTTTTAACAGAATTATTTAACAACTGATTTCACTGTTTTCACTAACTAATTCCTTGAATAGAATCTGACAGTCTAAAGTAATCCCTAAAAAATGAAAAACTAACAGAAGGAGTTAATTGACCTATGTTTTCAGTAATGATCTCCAAATTAAATATAGAACAGATGTTTTCTGTTTTGAGGTGTGTGTGTGTGTGTGTGTGTGTGTGTGTGTATTTCTCACTTGTCATGCTGTAGTAAGGATTGTTTTAGCAGATTTTTAATTTTGATAAATAAACATTCTTAGAGGTTGTCATTTTATGTTACTTTGTATTTCAAGATCCCACTCTGAACTGTATTTAAAAGCTTGCAAGTCCTAAGAGTGAAAATGGCTTTAAAAGTAATTTCTCCAGATACTTACATCTTTTTTGTAAATTAACACGTAGTTGAACCAATTGCTATAGCAGATATTAGATAGCTGGAATAGTTTAAGCTTCAACATAAAACTTTCTATAAAATTTGATATCTTTATTTCTGTCAGTTGCATGTACTTGGCATATTTGGGTTGCTGCTTTATATGTATACAAATACTATTGTTTTCATGTATGACTGAACTCTGTCTAGTACAACATTTAAGTGTAAAACTTCTATTTCAAAAATTTCTATGCAAGATGAAGAAGTGCCTTTATCAATAAGAAAGAAGTTATAAAAATTGTGACAATGATGTATGTTTATATGCTACTGATTGTGAAATTATTGCATACTTAGGGACCTCTCCATTCCTTTCCATAGCTGAGTCCTTTAGAGCCTGGGAATACAGTAATTAATGCTGTTTTTTCTTTGATCTACTTGCAAAGAAGCTTATGTGTAACTTCCTTTTATTAACTTAAAAGTCTCAGGTACCATGTGTACTTCTAGCTCAGCTTTATATTTTCATGAACATATTTTATCTTGATTTTTTCTCTGAATATATTTGCTATATTTATTACTGTTAGGCATCTAAAACCAATTGGACAATTTTTTATTTAAACGTATAAATGATATTATACCTTCAAACAGAAAACTATATTAATGATGCCTAGAATATTTTTATTTTGTATAATTTTGTCCATGATCTTGTGACTAATAGTGACCTTTTACACAAAGTGCACAAACACAGTTTATAATCCAAATTTCAATTTTAAAAGAACTATTAAGGTGTAATTCCTTCAATTTTACAAACAGTAATAGTAATTGATAACAGTCAATTATTGACTATAAGAAAAAATATACATATATAAAGAAAGGAATGTCGGGGCACCTGGGTGGCTCAGTTGGTTAAGCGTCCAACTTCAGCTCAGGTCATGATCTCATGGTTCGTGGGTTTGAGCCCCGTGTCGGGCCCTGTGCTGACAGCCAGCTCAGAGCCTGGAGCCTCTTTCAGATTCTGTGTGTGTGTGTGTGTGTGTGTCTCTGCCCCTTCCCCACTCATGCTCTGTCTCTCTCTGTCTCAAAAATAAATAAACTATAAAAATTTTTTTTTTAAAAAAAGAAAGGAATGTCATCTTCTATGAACAAGTGCTTTTCTTTGGAAGTATAGAGAAAAAAGTGTGTTTTGAGAACATGTTATACAAAAAGTTAAATCCTCTTATGATTTAGTAAATTTAAACAACAAATGTCTACAAAGAAAAATAATAAATAACTATATAAGCATATTATCTTAAAATATGGAAGAAAGAAAATATTGAAAAAAAGATTAGAGTTGATATATATTTTTTTATTCTAGTGAAAGGGAAGCAAGAGGGCGAAGATACAGAGTGGAGTATATTGGGGGAGCACAGTCTCTCTTCCTCTTACAAGACTTTATCTTATCCTCTGTCAGTGAGTAATAATAGTTTTTACCTTATCTTTTTTTTAAGGCTCAAGTTATACCAAAATGCTATCCCATTGTCACAAAGTAACTGCTTATTAAGTGCTAGTTATTATAATTAGTAGAATAATAGAGGTAAAAGAGAAAGGATTATAGTATTATTAGGAATTAAGACTTTATATTTCACATGTTTAACATTACTATGTGCATTTTGCAAGCAAGTTGGCAAATTAATCTATAACATATGTAAAAAGTGTAAATATGTTCATCTTCTATGACTTTCTTTACCTTCCACTTTGTTTCCTTTCTCTGATATGTATGTCTCAGAGTTTGGTTAATGGATCATAATCTTTATTCTTTCTACATTTCAACCTTGAGCATTCTTTAAATTGGCAGTACCACATGCCAACTATCCTATGATAATCTTTCCTCCAGAATTCTAAGTGGGCTGACATCTTTATTTCTAGGACTGGGGAAAAAAATATAAAGAGCTTTACTAGTCTATGTCTGTGACATCACCTATTTTCAACTCACATGTAATTGCATTCCACATGCATTTTCTCCCTAAACCATATTTCATTGGTTATTAGTGGTTAATACAATGTAACTTTAAACAAAAGTTGAAGTAAAAAACACAGTATCATAGAAGTACTTGAAGTAATGACATTCTTTCCTTTATTGCAAATTTTATTTTAAACTCTCCCAATTATCATCTTCATTGACAATATAATCAGGACTTAATGCTGAGTTGCTGTTAATTTTTAATGCTGCTTATGTTGTTTAATACAGTATATAATTTGGCACTGAATCTTTTAGTAGAACTAAGCTTTGACATCCTCTGCAATCCTCCACTCAAAACTAATATTTTTAATCAATTAACACCCTTCCTCTTCCTATCCCCACCTGCATTTCATCTTAGAATGTATTATAGCAGTGCAGATTGCTTAACATTTTAGAATATTTATAAATGGGATTTCACTTTAGAAAGTCAAAATCATTAGAAAGATAGTAAAATATTCTCCCAGGATTAAAAAAATATCATAGTTATAAAATATTATAGCTGAAGGTAGCTCGACTTCTCAGCAAATTTTCAGCTATAGACTTCTGTTAATCAAAATTTGTCACTGCCTCTAACTGCTCTAAATGAAGCTGAATATTTAGAATAAGGGTCTGTCTTTTTAGAAAAAAAATTATATCATTGTGAAAGTGTGGCTCATTTAAATCCTCAGAGGTATTTTACCAAAATTGTGCTTGGGTATCAGTTTTCCTGTGACTTTCACCTTGTGGTAAGGATGCATTTCTTGAGGTGTAGCTTATTAAGGCCTGCTAATGTTTTCAAAGGGGTGCATAGCTCCCATTCCCTTGGGAATATGTGGGTGCCTGTCTAGTCTGAATTTCAAATACCGACAGAGAATCATAATTATAATATAGCTGCAGTTTCATGAATATTCAGTTACTCCATAAAAAGAATTAACTTGAGCCATAGATCAGTTACATGAACATTGATAAACTCCTTTAGCAAGTATGGTATTTTCAGGGAACAAATTCAGATGCAAGAGAAAATGTCATTTTCTTTACTTTTTTCTTTAATTCAAATTAACTATTCTGTTTGATAGCAGAAAATGTAATGTCCAGTTTCTCAGTTATTTTAGGTTTAAACTCCATCATAGCCTTCTCTCATCTTTTCTGCTCCCACCTTCTCTTTCCTAAGATGGCATCTAAATCCAGGTGGATGAGATGAGGTGGTTTCTATGACTTGCATACTGCTGTTGCTTGAAAGAAGCTCCCAGCATTACTTTTTCATCCTCTATGTTGTGACTTACCCGCTGGGCCCTTGCCTTACCTAATTATAAAAGGTTGATATTTGCCACCAAGAAGTCTATGTTCTCACTTGGTCACTACCTTTACTGTCCATTCTAGCATTGGAGAATTACTCTCCTGGTCCATACTTAAGATCTGTTTGGGATAATGCTGTTTATAACATTTCATGCTGTTCATTACCACACAGGAAGAAAACCATGACTGCTCAGTGCGTCGTACTGGGTTTACATGTAGTTTATGAAAGGCCCCCTCACATTCTTTAGATAGCAGTCTTCTCTTTCTTTCATATCCTGAATGTGTGGGAGATTCTGTGGGTTGTGAACCAGACAAAAGGTGAAGCACAATTCATTTCTACCCTTAAATAAATATACGTGGGAGTTTCGTTCCACTCCCCAGCTTACTCAGGATATCCTGCGGATGCAAAGCTTCTGATCAAAGTTTAACCCTTTTCATGTCTATTCTAACTCCCCTCCCAATCTAGTTTGTAGGAGTTTGTTTAGAGGGAGGATAGCAGTGTCAAGCAGGGAAAGGGGAAACCAGAGAAACAGAACACCACAGGTGTACTTAGTCTTTCCATATAACACAGTCATACTTCTTTGAAAGTTATGCTCAGGTTTAAAATCCCAAGAGTGTGTTGATATGTGAGATGTGATTGAGTGTTTTGATTAGAAATTTCCCCACTGACCATCACTGATGGAAATTATTACTGGAAAATGAATACTGTGTTCTAACAATGTCACTAATGGTACTCCCACAGTCAAAACTGTAAGGTCATCAAATGTCATAAAAATTCAAAGTCAAAATAGAAATTGAAAGTTCAGAAAGTGAGAAAAAAGAAAAGAAAGGTAAAGGAGAAGGGAATGCTTGAGGCCTACTACTTGTTTTATTTATGCCTTTGTCTCTTCAAGTTCTATTTAACCAACACTTGTGTGATTCACCAACTCCTACTTGCCAATGACCAATCCTGTTGCTTCATACCTATTTGCTTGGACTATCTTGTTTACTTATGGTTTTGGTTTCCCTTTTTAAAGCTCAAGCATAGTGCTTTATAGAAATCTATTAATACATGCTTTGTATTGTATAAGTATATATTGTTTGGTGAATATCGTATAAGTGAAATGTTGTTTATTTAAATATTTTATCATTTACGAGACATTTAGCTTGCTGGAGTGTTTAGGTGAAGAACCTGGTCAGAGTTTTTCTGCCAGAATTACTGGTGGTTAGGAGTTGAGAGACAAGAACAGAAATACAAATTGAGATTAAGATGATTCATAGATTGGGGCACCTGGGTGGCTAACTCAGTTAGGTGTCTGACTTTGGCTCTGGTCAGGATCTTGTGGTATGAGAGTTTGAGCCTTGCGTCACGCTCTGCACTGACAGCATGGAGCCTGGAGCCTGCTTCAGATTCTGTGTCTCTCTCTCTGCCCCTCCCCTGCTTGTGCTAGTTCTCTCTCTCTCAAAATAAGTATTATTTTTTTTTAAAAAGATGGTTCGTAGGTCAAGGTTAAGAGCCAGAAAGCTGGTTCAAGAGAGTCAACATTTAAGGGCAGAGTCAATAACTGGGGGCTCTGTTCCTGGTTAGACCTCTGGGCTTGAGGAGATCAAGGTTAGGTCCAGTTGAAGCACTGTAACATGGTGATTAAAAGTATTCAGCTGGCCATTCTGAGGTCATCCAGTCATGGATACAAATCCTCATTTGTTCTTTCGACTTTGTAAACTTAGTCAAGTTGTTTTAACTTTCTGAATTCCTTTTTTTCTTTAATAAAATAGGAATATTAATAAGACTTACATAGTAGTGAAGCTTTTCAGGTACATCAGAAAAATTTATTCTTTCGCTCTTTCATGGTTTATCTTCTGGCTTCTTTGTACTGTGAAGTGAGCCACTAAATATCTACCAGCTGATTATAATTTCTCAGTCTGCATATCTAAGGTTCCATCTCTAATGGATGTTTCCTACAGCTAATGGAATTTAACTCAGGGACCTTCCAGACTCTGGGAAGGAACTTAGCGAATATGTTTATGTATTATGTATTGCTACTCTTTTGAGAAGCTTAAAAATTGTCTTGTTAATTTTCAGAATTAAGATACCATTTATATTATTTTTCATAAATCTCCCTACCCCCCGTCGAAATACCATGTTTCAGAACCTACATAATCTATTCTGCTCCAACCCTGGGCTCTTTTGTTGAAGTCACCTTACACTTCAAGATTATCTGAAGTTGAAATATTGGACAACCATAAGCTGACATTGTTTTAAGAATTAGTCTTTGCACTTCATGTGTGATATGACACTGATCCACCATTTTTCTCAAACTCTAGAGGAAGCACATCATCTTCTCTGCTCAGTTCCTTTTCTTTAATTCCACTCATTAGTATTGAGTCCATGAATCAGATAATCTCACTAAGAATGGACTTTCTAAAGCTCTTCTTCACTAGGCTTTACTACTCCATGGATAGGGGAGTCAATATTCATAACACACTAGCACTTCTTTCCAGAGGAATATTCTCATGAAATTCCAACTTCCTCTGAGTATCTCTAACATTTTTTATAGTCTAGGGGTGATGGTCAACTAAAGATTAAACAACAGGTTCTTGGGTACCTCATTTGTAAGTACTTTTTTGGACATGTAGCATGTCACAGTGAATAGTGGAAGGCATTTAGAGTCTCGGTAAAGCAGATGAACTTTACCAACTGTCTCTTATGTATAAAACTACTAGAAAATAGTGAAAAATTGGGGGAAAATTACCTATTATCTGTCTGTGTGCCTGCTAGAACTGGCCCTGGGTCTGGAAATGACCCCTGAAATGATGTTGGCATCTTTGAAGCCAGTTTTATAGAAAATTAGAGAAAAAAGGTGGGAAGAATGAAAAGACAGCCGTCATAAATATGATTTTAAGTTTTTAGAAGATTAATGTTAATTTATCTTTGAAAAACTTAACATTGTAGGGTTTTGTATTTCTAATTTTGGGATATGTAATTTACAATATTTTAGATTGAGCAATTTTATATTTCCATGGTGAGTCAAAAGTTCTTTTTACAATTATTTTTTACACTTTATGATAAAGATAAGATTAATGTAATGTAATTGCATTTAACAATAATAATTTGCATCTTCCCTTTAATAAAAATATGGCTTCAATAAAAAAATAAAGTGATATGGTACATAGGTACCAAATTTAATTTTCTATTGTTTCCATTTTAGATAAAATATAAAAGTATATTTCTTTGTAAAAGTGATTGCACAAAGTTAAGTACATTTAAATTCACAGAAACATGATTTTTTTATAGCAAAAGAAATACAGGCAGCTGGAATATAAGAGTAGGTAAATTAGACTACATAAACATTAATAATGTTTATTTAACCACCCACCCTTGTTCTTTAACACAATATTCTTTAATATAAAACAGAAGATGTGGGTGGATTGTTTACTTGTTTTCTATTTCATAGTCTAAGGAGAAATATATGCAACTAATTACCGTACTCAGAAAAGAAAACCATTCACATGGAAAATGAAATTTGAAAAACAATGTGCATATATTTCAACTCTAACAGTGCAAAGAAGAACTTGCACATCATTTTTCTTAAAGTATGATGAAATACAGGTTCTTGAGCATTTCTATTCTCTATAAATTATGCCATCTATTATGTATGGGATGTCATTAAATGTTTGAAAAATGCTATATTTTATTTTGCATGTTTAAATTTTGGTGTAAATGTCTTCTATTTCTAATACACACACATATTTATATATACATATATATGTGTATATAATTTTATGATATTTAAATAGGAGAGGCTTAAGGGAGCCAACGAAAAGAAGTTTTTACTGGGGCACCTGGGTGGCTCAGTTGAGACAGCATCCAACTCTTTGTTTCAGCTCAAGTCATGCTCTTATGGTTTGTGGGTTTGAGCCCCACTTCGGGATCTGTACTGACAGCATGGAGCCTGCTTGGGATTCTCTGTGTCTCCCTCTCTTCCTACCTCTCCCCAGTGCTGTCTCTCTCAAAATAAATAAACTTTAAAAAAAGTTTTTACTAAGGTAAACATTATTAGAATTAATCTGTTTCTGATGGTACACGTTCCTAAGGAATGATGATAATCACTGTCATAATAAAAATTAATAACGACAGTGGATTTATTTGTTATTTTTCCAACTTTCTTTCTTTGAAGATATCACAACTCTTTATAAATATCTTGCTCTGTTCATGTAATTTGACTAGGTAAAATCACACATCCTTCCCCAGAGGAAGAAATAGCTCAGACCTTATCAGTTACTCCCTTCCAACTCACTAGGTATGGGACTGGTTCAGGACACACGTCACAACCGGCAATAACTTCCTTGCTCTTTTGAGAAGTTTAAAACAATGTTGTTTATCATCTGGAAGTTTCCATCAATAAAGAGCAAAATAGTCAAGCTGCTGGAGATCAGTGTTCCTATCATGTGAAGATAGCCCACTTAATGAAGCCCACACAGAGGAAAACAGACTTCGAGAAAAAGCTGAAGAGAAAGAGGTATTCTAATAACATTTTGAGGTTTAGATTTAGCAGAGGCTAGAGATAATTCTGTTCTGTGGATTCTTAATATACTTAATAAATCACTTCCTTGTTGCTTAATTCGCTTTGAGTGAATTTCTTAAACTCGCAACTAAAAAGGTGGTCCTGATTGGGAGATGATTAATTTGGGTGCAGAATTGTGTTAAGTGCTCACACAAATTGTCATGTTAGATTTCACAAGTCTTGAGTTGTTAAGTTGGGGAAATGTAAAGAAACAAAAAGTTATTTACTAAAAGATCCATAACTCATCAAGGAGGAATGAAATCAGACAAGTGAAGAGATATTTTCTTAGCAGTCAGATGGAATTAATAAACTATTGATGAATGACAGCCTCTGTGACTTTTTATCTCTCCGTTTCTATGTTACTAAGATGATACAACTGCTTTCTATTTCCTGCAACTCATACCTGTACTTCTCATCATCTTTCTTTTTTCCATTTTAGTCGATGGGCATTGTCATTATCCTTACTTCAAAATCCCTGAAACATTTTTACTGCTCCCAGTTAGTGATGAGAAAGAAGCTTTAAAAAATAAATATTTAAAAATAGGTTATATTTGACCAAAATACTACATACTGCAATGCAGGCTGTTTTCTCAAAAATCTGAGAGTATCATTGTGATCATTTCCTATAAATACAAAAGCTGCATTTTTTATTCTTTGTACTGTTCTTTATCCAAGTGATTATGAGATTTAATAAATATAAGTAATGAATCACACAATATTTTTTTTTTAATTTTTTAAATTTTATTTCCTTTTTTAAACTTCCTACTTTGAAGCAATTTTAGATAGAAAGTTAATTTCTGGTGCACATGTCACTTTGTTTCCCTTAAAGTCAACATCTAACATTATTATGGGACATTTAACAAAACTAATAATTTAATGTTGGTGTTAATTAATTTACAGACATAATTAAACTACAGACATTATTCAGATTTCACAAGTTCTTTTTTGTCCCAGTAATGTCCCTTTTTTTTTTCCTTCCAGAATTGCACATTGCATTTAGCTGTCATGTCTCACCTTAGTCTCCTGTAATGTGTTCCTTAGTTTCTCCTTATCATTCATGATTTAACACTTTCGAGAATGCTGGCTACTTATTGTGCAGAATGTTTTGCAATTTGAGTTGATCTCATGTTTTCTCATGATTAGATTGAGCTTATGCATTTAGGACAAGAGTAACAAAAAAGTGATGTGCCTTTTTTAGGCCATCCATGTTCTTAATATGATATATCTCACTTGACATTCACCTGATAACTTGGTTAAAGAGCAGTCCACCTTAAAGCTATCATCTATCCCCTTGTATTGATGAATACCTTGATAAAATACTAATTTCTTGATTCTCTTCAAACTTTGTTCTACTTTCTCAAATTTGTTTTGACTTTTCTAGTTTACTTATCTTTTTATACAAATGTTAGAATCAGCTTGTCCATATCTATGAAAATCCTGCTGGGATTTTGATTGAGATGGAATTGAATCTCTAGATCTATCTGTGGAGAAATGACATAACAATATCAAGTTTTCTAGTATACGAATACATTATATTTCTCCATTTATTTAGATTTTCTTTCATTTATTTTATTTTATATTATTTTATTTTTATATAATATTTTATGTTATTTTATTTATTTCTTCATTTATTTAGATTTTCTTTATTTGTACTCTTCATTTTTTAGCATACAAAT
>NW_027528977.1:19883184-19918858 GCF_008692635.1 Crocuta crocuta | reverse complement strand
GAAGAGATGCACATAATTTTAGATTATACCTAAATATTTAGTTTTTTGTGATGTTATTATAGGTAAGATTTTTGTTACAAATTTTAATTGAACACTTCTAGTTTATATATAATATAATTCATTTTTATATATTGACCTTGTCATGTACCTTTGCTAAAAGTCAGTTGTTAGTTCTAGAAAGTTTTTCTATAGTTTCTTTGAAACTTTCTACGTAGACAGTCATGGTCAATAAATAGATGTGATTTTAATTCTTTCTATTCTGTATGTCTTTCATTTATTTATTTTCTTGTTTTATTGCCTTGCCTAGGACTTCTAGTACATGTTGAATACAAATGATGAGAGGCTTTTCTGCTTTGTTTTTGAACTTGGGGAAAATAGATTAAGTAATTCATAATTTAGTATCACATTATCTCTCTGTGTTTTTTTTTCCTGTATGTTTTTTATATGCTCATTACTGGGTTAAGTTAGTTCTTCTGTATTTACAATTTGCTGAGATCTGAGAGTTTATATGATGAATGAATGTCAAATTTTTTCAAGTGCTTTTTGCATCAATTGAGACAATCACATGTATTTTCTTCTATAGAGATATGTTGGGGCACCTGGCTGGCAATTGGTAGACCATGCACCTCTTGATCTCTGGGTTGTGAGTCTGAGCCTCACATTGGATGTAGAGATTATTTAAAAAATAAAGTATTTTTAAAAATATATGTTAAATTACTTCATGTTCATATGTTGAATCACTTTGCATTCATAGGTTAAACCCCACTTGGTATAGCTGTAGTATTCTTTTTATGCATTGCTAAATTTGATATGCTTGTGTTTTATTGAGGAGTTTTGTGTTTGTTCATTTATTCTCTCCCTCCCCATTTTCCTTTGGGAAGGAGATCACCCCAAACTTTGTGTTTGCCACAGTGTCTAAACATCTTTATTAATCAGAGTTTGCCTTCAAATAGCATTGTATTGCTTTATATGTAGTATAATAAACAAAACAGATATTTCTAAATTCTCCTCACATTCTTTGTGCTATGGATGTGACATAATTTATTTTTACATATTCTGTAGAGATATTACATTGCTGCTTTTTCACTACGTATTGTTAATTTTATTTAATGAAAATAAGAAATAAGTGAACTTTATTTTACTTTATTCCATTTGTAGCATTATTCATTTGTTTATTTGATTCAAACTTTTTTATGACATGTGCCTTCTCTTTGAAAAGTTTCTTTCACATTTCTTGTAATTTAGGTACTTTGACAATAGACTTTTATATCTTTGTTTGAAAAAGCCTTTATTTTCCTTCATTTTTTAGGTGTTTGTGTGTAACTCTGTTTTAATAAATTGTTTCACATTTACAGAGAAATTTCAGAGATAAAAGAGAATTCTCGTGTACTCTCACACTTATCTACTCCTATTACCAACATCTTACGTTAATATTGTACATTCTTCACAATTAGTTAACAAATATTGAGACATTTTTAGCTAAAGCCTGTAAATTATTCAGAATATTTTTGATTTAGTCCACTGTCCTTTTTCTGTTCCATGATCATCACATTACATTTAATGTTAATATTTTCTTAGCTATCTCTTGGCTCTGAGGGTTTCTCAGACATTTCTTATTTTTGATGATCTTGACATTTTTTTGAAGAATACTGGCCAGATACTTTGTAGAATGTCTATCAATTGGGATCTCTTTCTCATTATTAGACTGAAGTTATTGGGTTTGGGGTATGGGCTATAGAGGTAAATAGCCATTCTCATCACATCACTTTAGACGGTACATACTGTCTATGCAAATTATCACTGTTGATGTCAACCTTGATCACCAGACTGAGGATGAGATTGTCATGTTTCTCTATTCTAAAGTTAATCTTTTGTCTCTTCTCTGTGTCTTTGTGCAGCCGTCACTTCAGTATTTGGGGACTTATGCCACACCTTTGAGGAGGAGGCGTATCCATATGTATTTTCACTTCTGCATGAGATATTTGTCTAGTCTCTCTCATTTATTTATTTATCCCATCAGTATGGACTCAGAGATATTTCTTTTATGCTTAGGTTATAACCCAATATTACTTTATGTTGTTCAAATTTTCCAACATCGCTTTTAATTAGGAACTCTCTCAGTTGACTCTTTTGTGTCCTT
Organism: Crocuta crocuta; assembly: GCF_008692635.1. Classification (NCBI taxonomy): domain Eukaryota; kingdom Metazoa; phylum Chordata; class Mammalia; order Carnivora; family Hyaenidae; genus Crocuta; species Crocuta crocuta. Next base: position 19,916,718 of record NW_027528977.1, on the reverse strand, counting down.
TTGATATATCCCTGTTACTGTAAGTGTTAAGTATTCTTTTATTTTGGTACTAAACTACACCTCAGGCTCATGTTGCCTCATACGAGGAACAGCCATATCTGTAAAAACCCTTGGTTCCTTTTATCAGAAATTGTATCGGAACCCAAAATCTGAGTATTAGGTGTGCTCTGTGATCCTGGGTTGTTATTGCTCCTGGGCTTTTCAGCTCATAGATTAAGGAAACATATGACCTTTTCATATTTAATAACATACATATATATATTAAGACAAACACGTAATGTCTGCAACTCTAATCCATTAACTCATGTACCTTATAACCTACATGGGAAAGTAATTTTATCAAGTAGAGTATAGTATAGCTCCTAGTAATAGAAAAATTTTCTATTTTCTTCTAGATGCAGTGGATTTTCACAAGTGCCATTAGATAATCCTTATTTTTATCTCCTTACAACCTCCACAAAGTTAAGACTTTTGTCCCATAGAAAAGATCAAGCAGGAGCATCCCAGGGGAGTTTGTGCTCTACTCCAGTGGCTTTTGCCTCCTTCCCCAGTACTTCCCTGAGCAATGCTTTCTCATGACTCTCCCTGATAATTTTTGTGATTAGAACCTTGAAGGAAAAAAAAAAAAAGATTGTAATACATTTTTGCCCACCTGGGCATCACACTCTTATATTTTGCCCTTTGCACCTTTTAGCTATTCAAGCTGAATTCTTCTGACCCATTTTCTGTTGTGTCAGCTCCAGGAAAACAGGTTCTTATGTCCCATTTCTCCCTATGGTGCCTGTCTCTTTTTAGATTTTGGACTAACTGGTTACCCTGTGATGCCAGCTCTATGTTAAGTTGAAGAAAAAGGTAATCTTTCAGTTGGTCTGGCTTTAAGTTTTGTTTTTGTTGTTGTTGTTGTTGTTGTTTATAATATGAATGGGGGGGTGGATACACTCTTTCTAACTCTCTACATCTCTTAGTGGTCACAACATGCACCACATTTAGGAAAGGAAACTCCAGGTGTTCTTTGCTCCATCAGAGTGGGATAATTCGGTGGCAAATAATTATAGTCGTTTCACAAATGGAACAAAAGACATAGTCTAGGCCTCTGCTACTGAATTAAACAGAATATAACATCCTCTCCAAGTGAGTCCTAAGTTATTATGATAATAGAGCCATAGGGAAATTTAAAGCTACTATTTCCCATTGCACTACTATATGAGATAGACATGCTCTCATCAGAATTCTGAGATTATTATGTATCTGACACTGTTCATGTATTGTCTTACTTAACCCTTATAGCAAACATACAAAGTAGGCAACAGGAAAATAAGGTTTAGAATTAAAAAAAAAATAAATAAAAAATCACCAGAGTTGTACTTCTAGCAAATAGCATGGATGAGATTTGAACCAAAGCAACTTCAGATCCGATACACTTAAACTTGGAACTCCCCTTCCTTTCCTGAAGTAACCTTCAAATAGTCATACTATTTGACTTTTCATTTTATTCATACTGGTGAATGAAAATAAAACCTTTCAGCTGTGTTCTGAGTCACTTGGATACACTTTTGGAAGGTGAGTAGAGGATAGTTTTATCTATTTTGCAAACTCAAGAAAAACTGTCTCTGTGAAGTTTTTGAAATTACTTTTTGTGCTGGCCCTACTAAAACAACCCTTACTGTTTGGTGTGCTTAAACAGAATGTGTGTGCTGAAATATACTCTGAATTAGATTTCAGTTCTTAGATACCGGCTAGCTAGTCAGCTTTTCCTTGTATGGTGAATGACTTTTTCACAATTAATTACTAATGTAATCCTCAATTGTGTAGAAAAATACTCTGGATAAAAATTAATGTTAATGAGTAAAAGTGACCAATATTTGACCTCTTTTCATAGAGTCTTAATTGAACAATAAGTAGTTTTCCTAAAATAATCATGGACTCCAATGGGACTATGGTTGAGATGATAATTGCTATATTAGGCTGATTGATTAAGGTTATGAAAAGTTATTACTGTGAGTGTGAGGGGTCACAAATTTACCTTGTCCTTAGTTTAATTTGAATTCTGTCAATAAAAGGAGGAATAATTGTGGTACTCATATTTCATAAAAAATCATTTTCTCATCTAAGTAATGTCTTTTCATTCTGTAAGCAATTAATCCAAAAATAAATTGCTGCCCACAACCATCACAGAGAGCTTGAGCTTTATCTTATAACATTTTCTACCCTTTGTTTTCCCTAGTAAGTTAGTCTGTTGACATAAACTATCACCAATTACATGCAAAGAAATTTAAAACTCAGGATTATTGAATAATTACTTACTCAAACTTCGTAAAAGTTGGTAAAGAAGGATCTAACACTTATACACCGTTTCCTACATACTATAGAATGTTCTAGATATTTTACCTGAAATTTACTATAGTAAAACTTGAAAAGATAAATTCTATTATCTCTATTTTATAGATAAGGAAACCAGATATCAAAAGAGGTTATGAAACTTGGGTAAGTTCACACAGATTTTTTTTAAGTGTCATTCAGCAGTGTCTCATCTGCTCTAATTTATAGCCAAAATAAGTTCCAAAATGCCTTTTCAAACTTATTGGTGTGATGTTAAAAACTTGTTAGTTTCTCCAAGGTTTTTAATCATCACACATCAAATAAGTTATCGTATGGAGGAAAATATAGTATAAAATTTTCCAGTAAACAAATGGGACTAATAATTTATCTGACACCTCAAGATAAAAAAGTTATCCCTTACTGTCTTTTGGTAAAACTGTTAGCTTGTGGAAATATGTGACATTCATGACTGGAAGTGTTAATAACACATATTTGGATATTTTAACCATAATTAGCAGTAATCACCCATCAAAATTAAACCAGACAGTAGTAAAGAGCAAGAGAGAGAGAGAGAATGGAGGAGAGAGAAAGAGGAGAGAAGGGAGGGAGGAAAGGAATAAAATTACAAATGGAAAGGGAAAGGAGGACTTTAGAGCTAGGCAGACCTATTTTCAAGTTCTGGCTCTAACACGTACCAGCCATATGACCTTGAGCAACCATCTCAATTTCTGAGCTCGCTTCTCTGAGTTGTCAAGAGGGGATGATAATGTCTGTCTATAAGATTATTGAAACATTTAACTACATAAATATATCTTTCATGGCTCTAGTATCAGATGAAAGCTCAGTAGCTGTTAACTTTATAAAATTTTTTTCTTATTCTTTTCATCCTCTTGTGTTTTTGTCTACTAAGCAGCATCAGTTCTAAGCTATCCTTTGGAATGTGGCTTCAAGCATGGGGCAGTGTTTTAAACTATATAACCAAAAATAACATGGACCCAGGGGAAAAGCTATTTGATGTGGTAATGGTTGAAGCTGCTGCTGGCATCTTAATTTATACTGAAGTAAAAATAAAGAAATCCCTTAGGATAATGACTCTTCAAAGCTTTCAGGAAGCATTATTCTCCATAGGAGGAGAGAATTGCTTTACATTCTTCCCTTTTAATGTGTCTCATTATACCTTTCAAACATATACATTTCATTACGTGCTTCCATTAAAGCATCTCATTATAACTTTCAAATATGTGCATCTCATTACATCTCTTTTAAGCATCTTTACATATTCTCCATTTGTGGATTTCATTAAAGCCTTTCCCTTGTATATCTCATTACTAAATTACTTTCATGTATGTTATTATAACCTATATTTCTCATTACATTACTTAAACATGCACATCTCATTACACCTTTCTATTTACGCACCTCATTACACTCCTCAAAAATGTGTATCATATTGCATCTTTCTCTTTGCATATCATTACATTTGTCCAATTATGCATCTCATTATGCCATTTCATTTATGCATTTTACTATACCCTTCCTTTTATCCATGTCATTACACTTCTTAAACCCAAACATCTAAGTAAACCTCTACTCTATGCCATTTGATATACCTCACAGATTCTATCTTCATTTTTTTTCTGGTACCTCTTAAAAATATGAATCTCAGTTGGTGGACAGATAGCATATTGTTCTCAAATATGTCTATGTCCTCCATACTTATATTTTAGAAGATGCCCCTTTTATACTTTAAACTCTTATTTTCTCCTTTTCTATTGAAACCTTTTAAGAAAAAGTGACTCATGATGTCCTTCATAATGCGAAGTAATATATCTCACCAAACCCTTTAACTAGCAACATCTCCATTATTATAACTTCCTTGCATCCTTTGTTTTAAATCTAATAGTATTCTTTTCAAATATGCACATCATATTGCTGTCCCTTGGATATGCACTGCTATTTACCCTTGACCAATTATGTTTCTTTTCCTTCTTTAAATTATTTCTATTTTAGATGGTTGGGGTTATGGTATCATCTGATCATTATCCTCAGCCATAAATGGAATTTCCCCTGTTGTTTGCTCTTCTGTAGATTATTACTTTTCCTTTATACAAATATCATCTCTCCCTGAGGCAATAGATGCCTTTGGAATACATTAAGGAGTCACATATAACCAAATAGTCCATGTGTTACTTTACATAAATTCTGTTTTATTATCATAGCATTTTTGTTAGAGTGCTATTTAAAAGCATAAAATTGCTGAAAGTGCAACATTCACTGTGCTTTAATTGTGAGGTTTGTTAGCAATAATGAAATAAGCTGTATTGGGGCATTTATTAAATGGACATTATAATCAAGATTCTACCAACAAGAAATCCATTTTAATCTAGATAATATATCCAGGATTCTGAAAATTTGAGTGTATATTGGGACACTTACTAACTTGAAAATATTCATAGTGATTGACCCGTCCAGTGCTGGCATATCCCTTTCATCTAAAAGAACACTGAATTGGGTCCAGTATATTAGTTTAATGTCACAGTTTTTTCTCTTATTATGTGAAAAACTTTACTGTGTGGAAGAATAACATTTTTTAGTCAGTTTACAAAGGGATCAAGATAACTTGTATTATGTACATGTATAACCCATAAATGTGTATTCATGTATAATCTCCTATAAAACAGAGATAAATTTATGATCAAGTCATTTTTAAAATTTATTTATTTTGAGAGCGATAAAGACAGCACAAGTGAGGGAGGGGCAGAGAGAGAAGGAGATTGAAAATCCTAACCAGATATTCAGCACAGAGTCTGGCATGTGGCTCAAACACACGAAAACATGAGATCGTGAAACCAGGAGTCAGACAATTAACTGACTGAGCCACCAAGGTGCCCCTGGCCAAATCACTTTTCAAAGTGGTTTGTGACATTTTGGATTTATTTCTTATTTAGTCATCTTTTTTCATCCAACAAGTATTTTGAGCTCCTATTTTATGCCAGGTATTTTTCCAGAGTCTGAGAATACAGCAGTGATCAGACAAGATCCAGGTCTAATGGAAAATATATTCTTAGTGAGGTGAATAGATAATAATGAATACATAAAAAGGATGAACAAAATAGTGATAATACAACAAATAAAAACAAGGAGGAAATTTGGGATATAGAGGCATCTAGAGACAAACAACTAATGGTAGTTCTTATCACCTTGAAGCTAAAGGGACAAAGGAAGGCTTATGTCCTCACCAGAGCCAGTGAGAGCTAGAATATGGAAGACAGGCTGCCAAAGAGGAGTGTAGTTGTAGAAAGATGGAGTTATTGCGGGGAGTATAAAGTGGAAGAAGGAAGAAAACACGAGAAAAATACCCCAACTTCTTGCTACCCATCCTCTCATCTCTTTCTCGTACCTCCCATTGTTTGAGTCCAAAAGGAATATAGAGAGAATCTGGGTGATACATGCTATTGACAGAATCTTGGCTACATGGTCTGTATTAATTTCCTAGAGCTAATCTAACAAAATACCATAAACTTGGTAGCCTAAAAGGATATAAAAGTATTTTCTCATAGGTCTAGAAGACAGACATCTGAAATCAAGGTGCAGTGGGGCCACATTCCTTCTGAAGGCTTTGCAGGAAAATCGTCTTTGTCTCTTTTCAGCTTCTGATGGTTACCTGACATTCTTTGGCTTGTAGCTCCCATCTCTGTTCTTCCCGATGTGTGTCTCTGTGTGGTCTTTTTTTATTGTTAAGGACAATAGTCACTGAATTTAGGGCCTACCCTAATCCAGTATGACATCATATGAACTTAATTGATTATATCTGTAAAGATTCCATTTCCAAATACAGTTATAGTCAGTGGTTCTGGTGGAATAGGAGTTTTGGGAGAGGATATTATTCAACCAATTTCAGAGTCCATGTAGGATTCCGATACAATTATTACCTCTAAAAATGTCTTATAGAATATTACTTTTTAAAATACTAATTGAAAGATCTATTAATATACTATGTCAACAATTTCCCTCTGTCAAAAATTGTTACTATACTATGTCAAAAATTGCCTATGACCTTAACTGAAGTCTATGTTGTCCTATTCTCACCAAATCTGCAGCACTGCCCCTCATTATACCAGTGAGAGAGTAAGAAATATTTTTTCTGGTGATGCCAAAACACTTACCCTAGTCTACATCACCCTTTATTATCTTTCCCTAACCTATTCTCCAGCACCTTCTCATACTTGTCCACTTGTACATTATGTCTTAGTCACAGTTGTCTGTTTTTGTCATTTCTTTAGTAAATCCTCCTGTGATTCCCTAACCTATTCTCCAGCACCTTCTCATACTTGTCCACTTGCACATTATGTCTTAGTCACAGTTGTCTGTTTTTGTCATTTCTTCAGTAAATCCTCCTGTGAATATCTGAACTCTGCTGGTGCTTTTTCCATATTTTACCATGGCATACTCATTCTCATTGCTCCTGATTCAGCACCATCATTAAAATTTTATTTATTTTATATATATATTCTTAACAGTTTTAGTGAGAGAGAAAACTGGAGTGGGGGAGAGGGAGGGAGGGATGGAGGGAGGGGGAGAGATAGAGAGACAGAGAGACAGAGACAGAGAGAGAGAGAGAGAGAGAGAGAGAGAGAGAATGTCAAGCAGAATCCATGCTCAGTGTGGAGCCCAATTCAGAGCTTGATCCCATGATTCCAGGATCATGACCTAACCTAAAATCAAGAGAGAGATTTCAACCGACTGAGCCACCCAGACATCCTCAGTCATGACTATTTTAAAGAAATATTCTATGAGGAACTATTTATCTATTAGATTTCCCAACCCTAAGCCTTTGGTACCCCCAATAACAATCAGTTGTTATAATTGTTTTTAGCACTTACTGCTTCGTACTACTTATTTACTTAATACCAGTGTATTGTTTGCCCCCCTCATTGTCCTACACATTCTACAAGGGCTTGCCTACCTTGCAGTCCTCCAAATTCTACGATTTTATTTCCCTGGTTTATCACTGAACTTGCATCACCAAGAATCTCATGCTACTTGGTAAGTCAGTATGAAATAAATGAATTAAATGGTGGGATGGTTTCCCTACATTGTATTATTTCATCAAACTGCATAAAAAATTCTGTGATCATAATCTACATGCTGAACAAAATACTTCTCTTTTTGAATTTTGAAATAGGTGAGGAATATATACCAAAAGAAATAGTGACCACATTTCACCTGCCTTGCTATTTCTAAGAAACATTAAGTACTACAAATACCCAGTTGGGTAGATACATTTAGAGATACCACTTGGTGCTGCTTAATATTATTATAGTTACATTGAAGCAATTTAGTTAGGGATACTTGCATTATTGTTTTGTGCTATAAAGAATGTTCTCAAGTTATTAAGCATATTATAGTAGTTACTACTTATATTTTAGGGAAAATAGCTTTATACGAGTTATAATTTTATTTAGTGGGAAAAACTATGCATAAATTTGCTGATTTAATAATGTCTTTGTCTTACTATATACATAATTAAAATGTAGCACGGTAGCTAATATTTTGTTAATTGCCTGATTAACAAAACAGAATAAATTGAAAGTAGAAATTATAAACAAATAGAAATAAGGAAGTTGGAATTATCATTTTGCCATCATATTTATTTTTAAATTTATAGTGCAACTCATATAATATCAAAAAAAGTAAAAACTTAGCTTGGAAAAACAATGAACTCTTTCACTAATTACACAATGTCTTTCTTCCAAACTAAATTTGAAATATTTTGGCAAAAAGAAATTGAGTATTTCTCTATTTTGTTCATTCCTATCCACCGATTTATAAAATGCCTTTTAAATTTTCTAAAATTCATTTCACTCTAGCAAGACCAATGTAAATAACTAGATATCTCTCTTCTTTTCTTTCCTTTCCTTTTCCTTTCTTTTTGTTGTTGAAGCAAAGAGAGAGCACCTGAGTTGGGGAGAGTGGTGGCAGGAGGGAGAAAGAGAGAGAAAGAGAGAGAGAGAAGGAATGAGAAAGAGAGAATATGAATGAATCTTAAACAGGATCTATGCTCAGTGTGGAGCCTGAGGCAGGGCACAATCCTATGATGCTGAGATCATGACCTGAGCTGAAATCAAGAGTCAGATGCTTACCTGATTGAGCCACCCAGGCACCTTAGTAACTAGAGCTTTGTATTTAAGAAGAGAAAGAAAATTTTCTCACAATGAAGAATGAATGAGAGATCTGAATCAGTTCCTACAGTTTGAGGCTTGTGTAAACTGTGAGGTATAGAAATATACATTGACTCTTGGAAGATGGACATATAGTAGAAATGTATTTGTATATGGTTTTATACATATAACACTGTCTAATACATATTTGGGATATACTAACAGATTTAAGAGACACTTGTATACTTTATCTCTTGAAGGTACTTACCTAGAAAAACACATGTTTTTAACATCCCTTATCACAAAGATTTGGATTTGAGTCCTTAGGACATACCCCTACGTTTACAAATGCTATTTCCAGACGGAATCAGCCCTTCTTGCATAACACACCAAAAACAGATATGAATTTATTCCCAAACCCAGGTATGCTTTACATCTGCGTATCTTTGAATATCTTCCTGGTCCTGAAATACAAGAATATGCACAGACACACACACACACACACACACACACACACACACACACACACACACAATGTCACAACTCTGGTAAAGGCATTCAGAAGATTTTAATAAGACTGAAATATTAAGGGGCGCCTGGGTGGCTTAGGAGGTTAAGCGTCCGACTTTCACTTAGGTCATGATCTCGCGGTTCGTGGGTTCGAGCCCCGCGTCGGGCTCTGTGCTGACAGCCAGTTCAGAGCCTGGAGCCTGCTTCAGATTCTGTGTCTCCCTCTCTCTCTGACCCTCCCCTGCTCGTGCTGTCTCTCTCTCTCCTAGAAATAAATAAAACATTTAAAAAATTTAAAAAAAAGACTGAAATATTAAAATAATATAAAATTGTCACAGTCATATATTTATATAATGAGTAATAGTATTCACTGAATAAATACTATGTGTTTAGCACTGTGCCACATACTATGAGTCAGAAAGAGTTACACAATTATTGGCTCTGTTTCACAGATGATGAAATAGAAGCTTAAAGAATTTTACAGATCTGAATTCACAGAGCTAATAAATAGAGGAGGTGTGTGTTAAACAAAGGAGCCTTGACTCCAGAGTGTGGGTTCCTAACCCATACTATGTACTAGGTATTACTAACTTGCTCTTAATTTTATGAATCCCTAAAATAAATTCCTAAGCTACAAATCTCTACTAGAAGTAACATCTCTTTAGGTTGAGACACTGTTTTTTTTAAGATAATCTCTTTTAAAATTCAAATAATCCTTAAAAGATATAATGCACTAAACTTCAATTTATTTATAAACACACCTACTAATGCAATCAGAGGCTATGCCATATTCATGTTTTAATTCCCAACGTAACTCCATGGTGAATGGATAGTGCATGTAGAGGGCTTAAACAGCTATATAAGGATATTAGGCAAATGTGAGTGTGAGTTTGTGTGTGTGTGTGTGTGTGTGTGTAACAAAGAAAATGAATTCTGATATCAAGAGTATACAGTATAAGAAAATGAAAGAAAGCATTATATTCTGTTCATAGGCACATAGGAAATGCTCTTATACTGGTCATTTTTTAAATCCAAAAATAAAGGAGAACAATGTAAATAGAAAATAATCCCTGATGTAAAATAATGTATCACTATAAATGCAAAGCTGAGTGTATGGATTTGTTAGCTATAATAAATAAGTTAGTATATAGTAAGTAAGGTAATAATATATAATAAATAAGTAAATTATATGATACATGATTATTAGGTTTTATAGGATTTATTAGAAGGTGGTTTTTATGATGGAAAAAAGAAAACTTAGAGTAGGGTAGGAGGATTGGGTACATAGGGAGGGAGGAACACAATTTAAATAGGATAACGAGTGTAGGCTTCATGAAGGAGGTGAGATATGAACAAGGCTTTAAATAGATGGGGGGATTATTGAAGTGGATATCTAGTTATCTTCTTTAAATTCTCATTCTAGACAAAGCAAAGTTCTAGATCAAAGATCTTATTGCAGGGTGTCTAGCCAATTCAATGAACTACAATAGGGTAACCTACTTTCCCCTTTTGCCTGCAGTTATCTTGATTTAGTGCTGAATGTCCTGTGTATTCAATCCCAGCAAACAAGGACAGTTAGCCACCCTGAATCTAGCACAGAGGCTGGGAAATACACATAGGAGTGGGAAAGAACAATGTAATGATGTCACAATGATATAGGTGGCTATAATATTACTGCTTTTATTTATTTTATTTTATTTATTTTTATTTTTTAATGTTTTATTTATTTTTTGAGAGAGAGAGAGAGAGACCGTGTGACTAGGGGAGGGACAGAGAGAGGAAAAGACAGAATCCAAAGACAGGCTCCAGGCTCTGAGCTAGCTATAAGCATAGACCCTGACATGGGGCTCGAACCCACGAACTGCAAGATCATGACCTGAGCCACAGTCAGACACTCAACGGACTAAGCCACCCAGGCCCCCCTACTGCTTTTAGAACATTGTAATAATGCTTGCTTTGGGGTTTTGAATGGAGGAAAATAAAATCTGACTTAAGTTTTAAAAGATCATTCTGAGGTACCTAGGTGGCTCTGGGTTGGTTAAGCATCTGAATCTTGGTTTCTGCTCAGGTCATGATCTCATGGTTTGTGAGTTAAAGCCCTGCATCAGGGGCTGAGAGTGTGGAGCCTGCTTGGGCTTCTCTCTCTCCCTCTCTCTCTTTGCCCCTCCCCTGCTCACTCTCTCTGTCTCTCTCTCAAAAATAAATAAACTTAAAAAAAAAAAAAGATCATGCTATAGCAATACAAGAATGGAAGCAGAGACTAGTTAGGAATTTAGAACAATCATTCAAATGAGAGATTATGGTGAATGCTGTATCATTTTGCTAGGGCTGCCATAATAAGTACCATAAACTGGTTGGCTCTTTAAAACAGCAAATTATTGGGGCGCCTGGGTGGCTCAGTTGGTTAAGTGTCCGACTTCGGCTCAGGTCATGATCTCACGGTTCGTGGGTTCGAGCCCCACGTTGGGCTCTGTGCTGACAGCTGGCTCACAGCCTGGGGCCTGCTTCAGATTCTGTGTCTCCCTCTCTCTCTGACCCTCCCCTGCTCACACTGTTTCTCTCTCTCAGAAATAAACATTAAAAAAAATTATAAAAAAAAAACCCAGAAAATTATTGTTTCAGTTCTGGAAGCCACAAGTGTGAAATCAAGGTGTTGGTAGGACAGTGCTCCCTCTGAAACCTATAGAGGAGAGATTTCTTTTTGACTTTTCTAGTTTCTGATGGATTTCCTGCAGTCTTTGGTGTTCCTTGGCTTATAGATCTATTACCTGATCCACCATCTTCACGTGACTGTCTTTTCAATGTCTGTCTCCCAATTTCACCTTTTTATAAGAACAGCAGTCATATTGTTTAGAGTCCACTTGAATGACCTTATTTAACTTGATTATCATTACAAAGACCCTATTTCCATTTTAGATAATATTCTGAGATACTAGAGGTTAGGATTTCAATATACTTTTCTGGAGGAGGGACAATTCAAGCCGTAATAATTATAGATATCAAATACTATATGCATTTTGAAGGTGAACCAAGCAACATTTCCTGACAGGTTAGATTTAGGAGAAGAACAAGAAAGAAGTGAATTGTATTCCCAAGATTGTAGCCTGAGAAACTAAAAGTGTTATTGTGGTCAAGTGAGATTGGAAAGACTATGGGTAGAATAAATTTAGAGGAAATATCAGAAGTTCAGTTTCAAACATGTTGAGTTTGGCCTATCTGTTACCTTCCAACTGAAGATCTTAAGTAGACAGATACATAAATTGTCAAGTGAGAAAAAGTGAAAATGGGGAAGGAGATGCTGCAATTTGAGGAAAATATATGATATCTGTTTTGAATCTTAAACTAACTCTGAGATATTTAGTTATTATTAATATCCTCACTTTGTAAAGTGGATCTAAGAAGAGTTTAGTAACTCATGTGTGTGCTCCCCAAATTTGAATACAAGTGTTTTTATTGTTTTTCTTTTGCAATCAAATCCTGTGTAGAAGCATAAATAGTGGACTGGGAAAAAGTGATGGGAACAGCAAGACACCATTACCCTTGACAGGGCCACATCCAGGCCTGCCTCAGCATCATTGATCAGCCTGTTTCATGAGGAGAAGGTGTGAGTACAACCTGGGGTGGAAGTGAATCATCCATTAGGATATGAGTGGGGTCAATTTTTTCTCATATCCTCTGGGCCAGGTGAGAGACTCCAGAGCCTGCAACACCCTTGGCCAAGAGCATCCCAAGCTAGCTCTGTGCCTGGACCAAGCCATTTTCTGATAGAAGAACCATAGTATGTTCTAGTTGCCAGGAAGACCCCAGGGGATTAGAACACCTTATTTGCTTGTTTGGTTTGGTTTTCTGAGGCAAGTGGTATCTGTTTTCCGCTATACCATATAATACTTACAAGAAAAAATGCTAAAAATATAATTAAAGTAATAATAAATATTAATTAGGTAGCTAATATAACAATACAGAAATAAAATGGAAAATTATCTCCAAAATATTCACTTGTTATAGTCTCAGGTATGATGATATATTAATATAGTGGTTCAGAAGCATGATCTTTCATGACCTATGTATCTTCCCATTTATCTCAGTTGGTGCCAAGAAATGCCTAGGAACACCCATTTAAATAGATACAGATATAGATAGATATAGATATAGATATAGTTATAGACATAGATACTGGACTTTTGTTATCTTTAGTAACGGAGACACTGTTATTAGAGAATGAATAATAGATTGAGATAATCACCAAACATTTTGGAAAACACTAATTTGGAAATGAAAATACATATTTTAATTGAAAGATAAAAATTTTGGGATAAAGTTCACAGTTGCTTTCAAATTGAGAGCATAACTATGGAAACTCACTATATGGAAGACTGTCAAAGGAGCCAGCACTATTACCATTTCTAATGGATGGATCATTAGAGTTCTGAAACACTATCTTTGGTCTAGACTGGCATCACAGTGGATTAGCTTTTCAATTTCTTTCCAGCACCTTTTCCCTTCCACATATAAAACCTGTCTGCGTCTACTTTATTTGGATTAAGCCAGAGAAAATGAGCTGAGGTAGAGGAAAAGGGAAAATTGACAGGGGACACATTCCTGATGAGCATTTGTTATATATTCTCTAACAGATTTAATATGTCAAAGGAGGAACAGAATTTGTAATCTCTTAAAACAAAAATCCCATCTTGATTTAGATGAAGTTAAAAGGAATTTAACCTCTAGATAGTTATACTTGGATCTAACTTTTTAATATCTTCCAATCACGCTATAGTATCTTTCCAACAAAGATCTAGAATTAATGAATTAATTATGAATTTGGAAAAATGAGAGAGAGATAAAAATATTTACTTTTAAATTTATTCTTAAACACGTTGAATGTCTTAGTATAGGCTTTCTCAACCACAGAACCATTAACATTTAGGCCACAAAATTCTTTGTTGTGAGAGGCTGCCCTTTAGCACTCTGGAGTTGGGACAATGAAAGTGTTTCCAAACATCACCTAAAGTACCCCTCCCCTCAAGGCAAAATCACCCTCCACCCCTGCTTTGAATCATTCATCTAATAGAAAGGCAAATTTACTCTGTTTTTCTTTTTTGGTTTGCTTTATCACTCATTCGCATTTAAACCAAGGTAGGAACTGACATTTTACACTGTTACCCTCTTTTATCTCTCCATGCATTTTACTGATTAACTTCTGAAAGTCTTTCTTTTCAAAATTATGTAAAATTAAAGATCTAGTAAGAATTAGTCTTTCTGGCTTCCTATTAACCATAATTCCCTATTAGCTCTTTCGTACTTATCAGTGCAATGATAATTGATGTCTATAATAAACCCAAAGCCCTGTGAAATTCTCAAGTGCCTTTTGAACATCCAAAAGAAAATTAAGTTTCATTAAGTATGGTTTTAAGGTTAAGTGTATTTTATTCTATTCAAATTCTTTAAACTTTGGGGTTGTGTACATATGATAACTTCTCCCTTTCTTTGACCAGGGCTTAATGCAGAGGCAATACTATTAAATTCCTTTCAGCTGACCAAATTATTTAATAACATTAAGTTATCAGCTCAAGTTTGATGGTAATTGGTATTGTTTGTTTCTTAATTTCACATACCATACTATAAAAGACATTTTCAAAGCGCAGACCACATAGATTCCTGCATCATCTTCTTCAGGAAATAATTTCAAGTTAGGAAACACCAGGCCTTTGACCTTGAAAAGATTATAATGAAGAATTATATCGGGCAGCACAAAGCTAAACTGTATACATACCTCTAAATGGTACTGCAGGCTTCATGTAGGCTGTCTCTGTTCCGTGATGGAGCTCTCAGAAATCCCTAAGAAACACAAGCAATTTGGCTGGTACTTGTCAGATAATGAGTTATCATCATCTCAAATGCCTGCTACATCCTAAATTATATAATTCATTCATTCAACACAGAATGTACCAGAAAGAGGAAACCAAAATAATTACAGGGATTAAAAAAAAAAAAAAAAAGTATCCATTTCTCCAGGAAAAATAAAAAGCAAATATTGCAGTAGGTAATTATAGATACTTCTATTTTTTTTTTTTTTTAGTAATTAAGGAATCAAAATAAATTCAAATAATTACTATTAGAAAAATAAGTTCTGGCGCACCCGGGTGACTGTCAGTTCAGCATCTGACTCTCAGTACCTGCTCAGGACATAATCTCCTGGTGGTGAGATCCAGCCCTGCCTTCGGCTGTGTACTGAGTGTGGAGCTGCTTAGGATTCTCTCTTTCCTCCTCTTTAATTTTTTTTTTTAATTTTAAATGTTATTTTTTTATTTCTGAGAGAGACAGACACAAAGTGTGAGCAGAGGAAGGGCAGAGAGAGAGGGAAACAGAATCCAAAGCAGGCTCCAGGCTCTGAATTGCCAACCAAGTGCCTAACACAGGGCTTGAACTCGCAAGCCGTGAGATCATGACCTGGGCTGAAGTCAGACGCTGTTAGACCTCCCTTCCCAAAGGAGAATCACCGAGGACAAAGCCCACAAAACACAAATGGAGTTGGTTATTTAGGTTTATTTTAGTCTAACTGGATGGCCCCTCCCGAGCACCTGAAAAGTCCTCAGAAGAGCGCCCCACCTAGCCATAGCTCAGGGTTTATATAAGGAGAGGGGCGAAGCTGGTGTACACAAGTGAGAATTTTGCGGTTAGAGGTGGAGGTTGCTTAACAGTTTCTTGAAGAACATGTTTGACCATTCTAATCACAATGTTCGCTAAAGATTTACATCTCAGGCGCTTGAGGCAGCCAGGAGCTAGGTTGCTCAACCCCTGATACCCGAATAGAGTTTGAGATCAAACAGTGGTTGGTATTTCCTCATTTTCAAGCCCTCACCTTTTGACCCAAGGGAGTTTTTTCAAATCTATTAACAGAACGACTCAGGTGCCCCTCTCTGTCCTTTCCTTTCTCATCTCCTCTGCTCATATGTGCAGGTTCTCTCTCTATCAAAATAAATTTAAAAAAAAAAACCTTTAAAATTAAAAAAGAAAAATTCTGCATGCAGTTTTTATGTCTTTCCTGATAGGAATTATGAGGGCTGATTTGCTATGAATATTTCTAAAATATTTATCTAATGGCATAGAAAATGATGGAAAGAGGGTTTGGAATACTCTTTTATATAGAATGTAAAGGGAAGATTTAACATGTGATTTTTTTTTAAAAAAAATATTTATTTATTTTTAGAGAGAGATCATTTGCTGCCATGAGCAGGGAATGAACAGAGAGAGACTGAGAGAAAGAACCCCAAGCAGGCTCCGTGCTATCAGCACAGAGCCTGATGGGGTGTGGGGGCATAATCCTATGAACTGCAAGATCATGACCTGAGTCGAAATCAAGAGTTGGAGGCTTACCTGACTGAGCCACCCAGGCCCCCTAACATGTAATTTTTTTAATGAAATTAGCTCACCATCCTTGAGAAATTCTGAAAGTCTGAACATCTTCTGCTCCCTCAATGAATGATACCAGGGAATAAAAGCCATTAGGCAAGATGGAGCTTGGCTTATGTCAGGACATAATAAACTGGCTAATATGGATAGGGGAAGTGAGTGAATGAATAAAGAGATCAATTTAAAAATTGGCAAACATTTTGAATGAATATTTTTGTTCTGTATATTTGAATTACCACCAGGGAAACATAACTTCATGCCCTCCTCCTTCCTTTGTGCTGTTAATGCCATGTAAGTTACATCTTTATATCTATTTAGTTTAATAATACAGGTTTTTTTCAATAATACAATTTTACAAATACTGTTTTTTGCAAGTAAAAAACCTGTTAGAAAAATGGGGAACAAAATATGTAATTATAATGGATTTTCCAATTCCCTTTATAATTGAATTTTTGGCACCCTTTTCTTTCTTCATATGGACTTGAATTACTATCTGGTATTACTCTTATTCAACCTCAAGAACTTCCTTTAGTATCTGTCGTTAGTAGGCCTACTGGCAACAAATTCTTTCAGTCTCTGTTTACCTGGTTATGTAATTATTTTGAGTTCAGTTTTTTAAAATATGAACTTTTTGGACAGCGAGGTGGTGCAGTTGGTTAAGTGTCTGACTAGTCAATTCAGTTCAGGTCCTGATCTCATCAGTCATGAGTTCAGGCCCTGCTCTGGGATCTGTATGGACAGTGCAGATACTGGTTAGGATTCTCTCTCAGTTTCTCTCTGCCCCTCACATGCACTCTCTTTCTCAAAATAATAAATAAGTAAATACATAAAATCTTTAAAAATATATATGAACTTTTAAAGTATATTTTTGCCTTACTTATTTCTGGGTTTTTGGTTGAAAACTCTTTTTTGGTTTTGTTTGTTTTGTTTTGTTTTGTTTCAAATCTCATCCTAATCACTGCTTCCTGGCCTCTTGTTTTTTATGAGAATTCACCTGTTAATCTCAATAGGGTTTTCTTGTGCATAATGACTCCTTCTCTTGATGTTTCAAAATTTTCTCCTTGTCTTTATTTTTCAACTGTTTTTGATGTCTCTAGGAGTGAAACTTCTTGTTTTAATCTTATTGGAGTTTGTTAAGCTTCTTAGGTGTATAAAGCTTCTGTTTTGTTTCGTTGTTTTGTTTGGAATCTAACTCAGAAAGTTTTTAATTATTATTTCCTTGAGTATTTTTTTCTGCCTCCAATTTGTCTCTCATTTTAGAACAATCATTATACGTATATCAGTTTGGTATTGTCCCACAGATCTCTGGGGCTCTGCTCATTTTATTTATCTTTGTTTTTGTGTATTAGATTGGAATGCCACTATTAACCTATCTTAAAGTTTACTGATAATGTAATTAAATCTAGTATTGAATTCCTACCATAAACTTTCCAGTTATTTATTTTCAATCAAGAATTCCTATTTGCTTCTTTTTTCATGATTTCTCTCTGTATTGATATTCTTTGTTGCTTGTTTGTTATTATATTGTCTTTTCATTCTTTAAAGATAATAGTGTCCTTTAATGTTTTGAATATATTATAATAACTGATTTGAAGTCTTTGTCTACTAGGTCCAACATCTAGACACCTTCAAAGGCAATATTTATTGCCTATATTTCTCTATTAGATGGAAAATATATTTTTAATATGCATATTTCATTATTTTGAGATATTTTACATAGTATATTGCAACAGCTCTGGATTATGATCCTTATCGCCTAAAGTTAGTTGTCTTTACTGCCTTATCTTTGCTTATTTAGTAACTTAATTTTATAAATTCTGTGAAGTCTTTTTTCTCTGTAGTGTGACAAGCTCTGATATTGCTCAGATTTGGGTTAAAACAAACACAACAAACAACAACAACAACAACAACAACAACAAAACATACTTAAAATTGGTTTCCTGAGTTAACACCCCTTAGTGGTCAGCCAGTGTTTGGTCAGAAGTTGTACCAGTAAGGCTTCCATGCATTGCCAGTGGATCTCTGTGTGTCTCGGGGTTACTTTTAATGTTAACGTTAAAGTATTGGGGCACCTGGGTGGCTCACTCAGTTAAGTATCCTACTTGGGCTCAGGTCATGATCTCATGGTTTATGAGTTCCAGCCCCCATTGGACTCTGTACAGACAGCTCAGAGCCTGAAGTCTGCTTTGGGTTTTGTGTCTCCCCCGTTTTCTGCCTCCCCCACCTCAAAAAATGAATAAACATTAAAAAAATAAGTTCAAAGTGTTTATGCATGCAAGTCTGCTATGCATTCAGCCAAGGTCTAGGGGGTCTTCCATTCCTCTTTCATGGGCATAGTTTTTTATAGGTACAAAAAGTCTTCCATACCAGCAGACATTAGGATCATTTCAGCAGGATCCTTTTGTCTATTTCTGTTTTAAGGTTCCCCTTTTAAATTTTGGTTCAGTTAGCTCTTTTGTTTGTTTTTCTTCCTATTATGGAGATGTGTGCCCTCCCTGGTTAGTGCTTACTATGATCTCTATATTTTTTGATGCCACTTCTGGAAACAATTTTTTCCATTCTTTGCTACACACAAAGTCAAGCACCTCAGGCAATGACACGTAGCTGACTCTTCATAGCCTGCCATGCCTACCACGGACAGTATCTCTACAACAGAAAGTTGGACTTGTTGAGAAGATAGGAGTCACTGGTCCTCACAAGTTGCCCTGGCAATATGGAGAGGAACTTTTACACCCTGGAGCTGAGGGGAGAGTTATGGTAGCTGCAGGTCTTCCTAGGCCGTCTAGTATGGAACTTCTGCAACATGTCGCTGAAGAGTGGGGATTGCGACAGCCTCTGTTTTAAATACCACAGACTCCCACTGTCCTTACTGAAGTGTAGTGGGTTTTCTTGAATAAATGCTTATAATTTTTAATATAACTTTTGTTCAAATTTCAGAAATTAAAACTGTTTTTGTAATATTTTTTCTAGTTTTTTTTCTTTTTCTATAAAGAGGATCTTTGAAGTTCATAACAGCCATTCTTAAAGTTTTTGATTTATTTTACTACAAGTCTATTTAAGGTATGTAAAAGCAAAGTGGCAGAATGGATTTGTTGACCTTTCAGGTTTCTTTAAATTCTTACTTGTGTATGATTCTCTGAAGCATAATACATTTAGAAAAACTCTTTCACTCCTTACCTCCATGGATTATAACTTCTTTTGCTCACCTCAGTATTTTTTCCATCAAAGAAATTGACCATATAAATGGATTAAATTTTCTTTGGGTTAATGATTTACTAAAACTAACGAAAAATTTAGTTTTATTTTGAAATCTAGATAAATGTGAACATGTTAAAATGTTTCTTCCCCTCCTGTGCCTTTATCTAAACTTCCATCTACCAAAACATTTTATAATATTTAATATTGGAATATACTATTTTCTTTCATTTTTCCAGTGAAATTTCATCCCCAGTCATGCAAATAACCAAATTATAAGAATTAATAGAAAACCATCAAAAGGTACCAAATGGCTCTGTTAAGATACACATATAAAATGGGTTCAGTTAAAATGGTAGCCATCAAAAGAACCTGAAATGGCAGAACTCAGTCAGTTTATAGTAGTTTCCTTTAATGTTAGTTTTTTTTTTAAATCGTTTCTAATCTGTTCCCTCAATCTTGAACCTCTGCTATAATCTCAGTATTCTTCTGTTGTATTTGTTGAATATCTAAAATATGTTTTTCAGTTTCGTGTTACTTTTCAGCCATTACATATTGATGAATATGGCATAATGCACAAGAAGTTCTGTGATAGCGCTAATTAACAATTAAAAAAATTAAAGTGCCTAATAAACACTGGTGATTTTAAAAAGAATTTTAAAAAGCAATCTAAAACAATATGTCATAAAGAAAATTAATAAGCAAATACTTTCTGAAGTTCAGTTTATGGGCATTTAAAATAAAAATGAGTTGAAAACAATTTGGAAAATGTATGCTATTTATTATAGAACTCAGTGCTTGGAGTATTCTGATAATAACGTTAACCTTAGGAAACAAAAGACAAAACAAAACAAAAAAACAACAACAATAAAATCCAGCAGCTCATTATTTGGCAGAGAGCCAAAGGAATATTGGCATATATAAGTAGCCCCTGAAAAATATACTAGATGTAGGAATTAATTATCCTAAACTAGTTAATTGTTTCTTTTTACTCAGGGCACGAACCTATTTTTGATAACTGTTTTTAATTAATTTCAGGGGAAAAACCAATATTTAAGATCTCAAGAAATCTTTTCTGACTACATTGTGGGGGGAAAAAGAACGAAAAAGGAAAAAAAAGGAAGCACTTTCTTCTTTTAGTTTAAAACATTCTGAAAGGAAGGGGTGGTGCTAACCTGGCTTGTTACCTAAGAATCAGAATTTAAAGTAGTGACAATATACAGTTAAACCCAAGATACAATTATTTAGAAATAAGACTTATCAGGATTCACCAGAGACTATACCTCAGGGCTTTGGAAGACTCTTTGTTTACCATTGCTAAAAAATAACCTTTATAATATTGAAACTAGGGTTTTCTTTTTATTGGCCTGTTTCTGAGTCCTCTTCTTGTTCTACAGGAACTCAAGCCATATTTCTTTATAGTAGTGTCTTTATAACTAATTCAAAAGACTTATACACTTGCACTCTTCAGCATCTCAAATGTAAAATCTAAAATTATGCTTTTATTCAAGTGCAGTTAAAGATGCTCTCCTTCAGGGGGTCTCCACAAACACCTAGTTTTAATTCCTCATTGTCTGCTGGACTGAAGTTCTGTTCTGTCTTCAGTGGTGCCATATTTGGTTGCCGCACCATATTCTGTATGACCTGTAGGTTCAGTGTTTTGTTAGGATCTTCTCTGGATTGTAAAGCTGAGGAACTTTCTTTTTGTTTTCCTTTTCATCTTCATGAAGTTTGGTTGAGCTAATAAATTCTATTTTTTTAACTGCATGTAAATCATTCACTGGAAGACTTACAGACCAGACCCCTATGCTTTTTTAATTGAGACTTTGTCTTGCAGAGTAAATTATTTTTATTTTCTATCAGTCCTTGCCTTGATGTATGGGAAATACTTTCTAGTACTCAAATGTAGATCTTCTTTAAAATTTATTATGAAAAAAGAGTCCAAAATTAACTAGACAGTGTATTTTGGGGGGCCAAGAGCCAGAAGTATTCCTATTGCTGGTGAAGAATCTGTGATTTATGGTATTTTGAATTTCTTCTTCTTGAAATATGTTACTAATAAGACAGCTAGCTAACTTGATCTAAATATCACCTTTACTCTTTTTGCTTATTAAAATGGAATGTTAACATTGTTATCTAGCATGGAATTTAGAGTAATATTTCCAAATATTTATGAAAATGGACATATTCTTAAGCAACATTAATGCATTCAAATAATATTTTTTGATAAAGAGAAAAACTGAGTGACACATAATATATAAGCATTTCCTTCCCCCTTGGAAATTTATATCATCCATCACCTATCCTCCTCCTCCCTCGCAATTAGCACTTTGTTCTCTGTGTTTATGAGTCTGTGTCTGATTGTTTATTCATTTATTTTTCATGTGGTTTGTTCTTTAGATTCCACATATAAGTGAAATCATATGGCGTTGTCTTTCTCTGTCTGACCTATTTCACTTAGTGTAATACTCTCTATGTCCATCCATGTTGTCATGAATGTCAAGACTTCATTCTCTTTTATGAATGAGTAATATTCCGTATGTGTATTGTGTGTGTATACCACATCTTACATCCTTTTTATCCATTCATCTATCTATAGGCATTCTATACCTTGGCTATTGTAAATAATACTGTAATAAACACAGGGTACATGTATGTTTTAGAACGTGTGTTTTCATTTTTCTTTAGGTAAATACCCAGCAGCGGAATTACTGGAGGGTGTTTTAATTTTTAACACATTAACTTATAATGTGTTTTAAGGACCCTGCATACCATTTTCCATAGTGGCTACATCAAGTTACATTCCTACAAACACTGCATAAAGGTGTATTTATTTATTTATTTTTCTCCATATCCATGTCAATTCTTGTCTTTATGATACTAGCCATTCTGACTAGTGTGAGGTATGTCTTATTGTGGTTTTTATTTGCATTTCCCTTATGGTTAGTAATTTTGGCATATTTTCACTGATCTGTTGGCCATATGTATGTATTCTTTGGAAAAATTCAGATCTATCCATTTTTAATAGGATTATTAGACTTTGGTGTTGAATTGTACATATTCTTTATATACTTTGGATATTAATCCCTTATTAGACATGTGATTTGCAAATATCTTCCCTCATTCAGAAAGTTGCCTTTTATTTTTGTTGATGGTTTTCTATGCTGTGTAAATATAATAAACTTGAAGGTAGATTTGGGAATATTGGTGGCCCCAGAACACTGAAGCTGATAGAATATTTCTGACCACTGAAACATATAACTAAAAGCAAGAGTTTGATTTAAAACTAGTAACTGACTATAAGACATATTGTCCTACTGGCGTATCAAGAGGATATTCAAAACTACTTTTACGTTATATTAAATATGCTATTTTTTCCATTGAGATTATATTCTCCTTATCATCCAAATTTGTAATTTGAAATATTAACCAATACTTTTTATTCTTTATATATATTAGTAGGACATCAAATTCTTTGTATCACTGATTTTTTTTTATTCTTATTGCTACCAAAATGAACAAAACAGGAAGCCTCTTTAAATATTCTTCCTGACTCAAACCTCATTTCTACATTTCATGCAGATACTCTTTAAATGCATTTTTCTTTCTAAAAACACCCACTAATGTAATCTTTCCAAAACCGTGAATTATTCTTTGGTTACAAACATAAGTTTGAAATTCTCTACCTAGCTTCCAGTGGGTAAGATAAGCAGATCCCATACTACCTTCTTAGCCAAGTCTGCCTAACAGACATTTCTACCTTCATCAGATTATTTTTCTTTGTCTGACATAAAAAGAACTTTTCACTTCTATGAATATAATGCTTGTTTTTATCCTTGCATAAATAAAATTTTGCCAATTCAGAAGTTAAACATTCAAGTTAAAATACAGAGTTCTGTTTTCCATGAAAGATTTATTGACTGGCCCATTATTAATAATTCTCAAATCTATAGCATTTTTAGTACTACTGTACAGTTTAGTCCTTGACTCTGTATGCTATTTTGCATCAATTCTTTATCATTGTGTTATATTAATTTTACTACCCAGTTTGGAGAGCCAGTGAGGGGGAATTTTTAATTATCAGTAACTAGTTGTCTTAAAGTTTATGGTGTCATTAGTATGGATTTGATTTATTGAATAGCTATCAATTCTTCTATTTAGAGAATGAGTTTTTTAAAGTTCTGTCAGTCACTTTCCTGTCATAAGAGATCTCAACAATTTAATATTATATTTTGAAGCTATTATGTTGCATTTGAATGTTCATTTCTTATTAAAACAATGCATTTAATTATTGAATCTCACAAACAAAGGAGAGGGCTGTTACCTGTATTCTGTTGTTTCCATGAATCTTTCGTAAGCAAGTAGGAAAACTTGAATGAAGAATTATTAAACAGCGATGCTCCCATTGACGCAATACCATTTGATGGAGGAGTTTGAAAGGAAAAGTAGGTCTTCATATGCAGGGTCATATTGTGAAAATGTGTTAATGGTATCACATTCTCTCTGCCATGTGAACATGTTTGACTGACATTTATCTGCTCTTCTCCAATGATGCATGCCTTGTTCATTGTGTCGGGCAGAGTTAGCTGCCAGACATTGTGACTGGGGAATCAATCTGATGCTCTTTATCTCTTATTTGCATTTCCCCTTTCAATATATTTTATTTATTTTTGTAGAATTAACACAATTTTTCATAATATGTTTGGAGCTATGCTAAATGTAATTTGATTGTATTTGATTTACGTTTTTTCCTAATAGTAAACTTTGCATAATGTTTGAAATGTAAGAATAAAAAGCAGAATGGATATTGCATGGAAAACTGACTGCAGATTAAGAAGCTGTACAAAAAGAAGATAGAATGCAAAAGAAAAAAAGATCCTCAATATCATTAAGATAAAAACTGAAAAATTGGTAAAGCCAAGTCAAGAACTCAGGTAGAATTTAATAAAGTGGAACAAATATTCTAAGTAACATTGAATTCTTCTAAGTACTCTAGTGTCAGCATTCACTAACATCCTATACCCTGTGCTAAAGATATTTTGAGGAACAAAAACTACACCCAAATGATATGCTCAGAAATTAGTATTCAAATGAAATTCATTCTCTCAGCTCTACCTAAAAGGAAGAATCATCATGNGAGGAGGGAAGTGCCTTCATGTGGGGAAAGGGCTTGGATGAGGAATTAAGGGAAGATATGAGTCTACATGCTCTAGAGTGTGTTGGACAAGTACTTATCTGTCCTTTCTCTCCACATATCTATATTGGGAAAGCAAAAACAAACTCATGAGAGGGATTGTGGTAGCAAAGTCAACATTACTAACAAAGCCCTAGAAATAGTACCAACTATTACAAAAGCAGGTATTTAGTCAACACATTTATTGTCTCTCTTCCTACATCAGGCACTGTGATAATTGGCGAATGGTGAGACTAATAAGTAGCAGACCAATGATTATAGTAGACAGTGTTGATTTTATATCAAGATTACTGAGAGTAACAGGGTAGAGGATTTGGTCAAGAGTCTAAGAGGAAGGAATTTCTTCATGAGCTGGTTCCTAGCATTGATCAAGCATAAGCTTCATCATTCCATCATTTTTACTAGAGGAATTCCAACTCTAAATTCAACGTCCTGTCTTAAGTCTGACTTTGATTCTGGTTAGATTATTACTTTTATGCTAATAGACACATTTTTGTATTTCCATATCAGTCATATTCTTCCTGAAGAAAATTTTAGTGAAAGTTTAGTAGTGGGTATCTTGATCTGGTTTTAGAAGGTTATATTGAATTCTTTAAATATTTATGAAGATTCATAAAGACATTATGAATAGCAGGTACGATATATAACATTATTTTTCTACTCTCTACTATTTAGTGGAAATGTATTTGCTGAACCAAATACTGTAGACTTAAGATCACTCTGGGTTAAAACTTAGTATTCTCAAAATAGCAGTTCTTTTTAAATAATCTAAATTTAAATTTTTTATAATCAAAACAAACATTGCACTAAGTCAATGTTATAATTAGGGTCATTTTTTAATTATTTCTGGGAAAGAGTAATTTTAAGCAGAATTGGGTTTTTTGTTGTTTTTTTTGTTTTTGTTTTCGTAATATTGAAGATGCAGTCAATTTTTAGACTACAAAAGGCCCATCCACGTGGAGGATGAAGTACTTTAGCATAGGTATTAAAACTCCCCCCCCCATATAATGTCTTAAAATAAGCTAAATTTTTCATCTAAGGAAGAACACTATGTGTGCGCGCGCACGCACACGCGCACACACACACACACACACAAATATTGCTTCGAGAGATAGGAAGCCTTAAACCTATTTCCCAAGATGTGCTTCCAAAGTGCAGCAGGAGGCCTGCTGTTTTGGAATATGAAAGGAAGATATAACTGATGGTTCTGATTAAATATTATTTTGAATTCTCTCTTTTTTAATGGAGATGAAGAAAGCACATTTTGTATGGAGTTTTGTTTTGACTCAGCCTGCCATGAAGCTGTTTAAATCAAGTCTTATCCCCACATTATTTCAATTGCCAAAAACATCAAAACGGCAACAAAGGAAAAGCTAACCTTGAATTTTCAGCTTGTATTTCAGCCCTTGTAAACAAGTTACCATGGAGATGATACCCAAGTGAGCTACAGGCTCGACTCAAAACAGCCACTGTGTGTGGACCCTCAGCACAATATAATGTGGCATCGGTGTGATTCATGATGAAACCTGCATACATCCTGTGGTATTTAAAAGTTCTTCAGCAGAATGCCAGGTGAAAGATTAAAATATGTCAAAACTGTCACGGATTTGCTTAAAAGGCAACAAAATCAGGAAGGGCAGACTAAGAGTTACATATTTGAATATCATAGATTAGTAATAAATTTAAAAAGTTTAAAGATAGTAATTTGAAGTTGTGTTCTTTGAGCATTTTATGGAAGTGGTAGTCTAGAAGAAATCTTGACTGTAGCTTTAGCTTATCTTCTTGGAACAAATTATTTCTAAAGAGACTAAGTTGTATCTGACAAAGCAAAATAAGCAGTGTTATTAGGGACCACAATTTCTGTCTTCCACTCTCTCCATAGGCTGAGTTGTGTGGAAACCATCAAAGTTGTTAGGGGTTTCCATATAACTGCAGCCTACAGAGAGAGTGGAAGACAGATTTTAATAGCTTAGGTTTATTTTTCAAAAAATTTTCAAAACCATAGAAAATAGAACCCCTGTATCCATTAAAAACTTATACATATCCTTTCCTTCTCTAGATTTGTTTTCTAGTCTAGTTCCCATGTAAAAATATACATATGTTTTGGATTACTAGTTTATAAAATTTTTAGCAATTGTATAACAGTTTGCCTCCTATGTTTACAGATGCATAGGAAAAAATATAGAAGACTACAAACCAAACTGATAAAATTAGTGTTCATTTCTGGGTAGGGTGGAGGAAGAAGAGATAGTGGTAGAGCTGAAGAATAGACTGAGTGGTGGGACATATTGAATTATCAAAGAGGGTATTTGGCCTTATTAATACTCTTTTTAAAAAACTATTAGAATTTACTCATGTATTACTTAAGCAATCAAATTTTAAATTAAAATGAATCTATGGAAATTATTTGAAAGAACCCTAATTTTCCCCAAGAAATTATTGTGTCATTTAAAAAAATATATATGTTATTTGCCTTTAGAAGGGTGTTGTTTATCCTATCATAGTAAAAAAAAAACAAAAAAAAGGAAAAGAAAAGAGAAGAACAATTCCAGGGCCTCACCACCCAAAGTGTCAATTAGCATCATCTAACAACTTATTAGACATGTAACTTATCTGTCCCCAACTTTAGACTGACTAATTCAAAATCTATTGTTTAAAAATACCCCAGTTGATTTGTAGGCATATACAAATCAAAAGGCATCATGCTAGGGGGGTTCTCTGGCATGAGATTGTCCTGCCACCTAATAAAAATAATCATGTTCTATCTTGTGGCATGTTATTTATTCCTGAAAATGAAGTTAATATTTTGCTGATCATCTTGGTACATCCAGATCAGAGACCTTTTGAAATACCATTTTCCTTCTGTTTGCAGCCTTTTCTACTTCAAAATGTAGATACTCTGTCATCCATACTTTTTGTTCTGTGATGCAGTTGATTAAACTAACTTGAATTTGGTGTTAAAGGCACATTGAATGTATCTCCAGTAATCAGTGATCAGTGAATGCTTATTGAGTACATGTGCCCCTCAGAGTAATTCATGTAAGATGTAGTTTACATCAGTGCATGCAACTGCTGGGTTTTTCTAACTTGAGATTTAAATGGGCATTTGGACATGGTAAAGTGCTTTCAAATCACACTAATCAGTTAGAAACCTGCTTCACTTAACCATTCTGAAAGTAATCATTAATAGTAGAGATCAGGGTTTCTCCACTGAAACCTATTGATATTTTGGGTCAGATATTTATTTGTTGTGGAAATTGTCCTATGTGTGTTAGCTCGCATGTTAGTAGTATCCCTGACTTCTACCCACTAGATGCCCCTCTAGGTTGTGAAAACCAGAAATGCCTCTGGGAGACAACAGTACCTCCAGTTGAAAATAACTACCATAAGTAAATATTAATTCATCTTTTGTCATTATATGGATATCACCAGGCTATATAGCTACAATTTGAAATTGATGTTTCTAGTTTAAACATTAGGACCCTCCCACACTAAAAGGCATATCAAGTAATATGTATACATAACAAAAGCAATGCCTTCTAAGTTCTACTCACTGTCTGATTTCATAAGATTCATGTTGCCTCCAAAATTTTTCTGTCATTCCATATTCATTGTTCATCTGTTTCTTTACTTTCCTGTATAGTCTTCCCTCCATTTTAATATCCAATCTACTTGTGTCCCCTTATTACATTTCCTGCTCTTCTTTCCTTTCTCTTCTTGTGCATACCCATTTATCTTTTCTAATGCAGTCATGTTTAATGGATTTTTTAAACCAATATTGTTGTAGGTCTTATGTTTTAGTCTTTAAAGTGGCATTTTTAAAAATGCCTAACTAACTGACTAACAGAAGAAAGAATGTCAGCCCAGTAACATTGGAGATGCCAGAAAGAAAAGCTGGTGCAAACGATACTCCCCTAGAATACAATGAAATCAGCCTATCTGAAAAGGATTAAAAATAATAAGTTTCAGGACAATTTCAAATACTGTTTCACACTTTTGAACTAAACATAATGGAGTGAGAAATAGAATATCTGCTCAAGGAGGTACCAAACTCTTCTGTTAGACTTGCCACATTTTCTTTTACAAAATAAAGTGTATAAAGCAAGCATTTTTATAGGCTATCAGTAGCATTTATGTGAAATGTACAAGCTTTATTGCTAACCATTTGAGATGCAAGGAAGCTCTTCCCTTCTCTATCTCACAGAAATTGGATGACCATGTGGGCTGACAGCTCTCTTGTATTATAAAATAATGCAAACAATATTTTTTCACCCCAAACAAAATTGGTTAAAATTACATTTTCCCAAGTCATATGGAAATGCACTAATTTGTAACTTTCTAAAGCCAACACATTTATGCTTCAGAGATACATAATTCAGTAACAAACAACAGACTGAATTTTGATCAGGTTTTAAAAATGGGTACAATAGCCTTTCAGACTTTAAATGAACTTAGAAAACTCTCTTGGTATTCTTTCCCTCTCGAAATTGTAAGGATAGAATTCCCTGGTTTGTTTGTTTGGCAATGTGCAGTGAGGGAAAAAAAAAGTGAAAAAGTCTTGCATATTTGTATAACCTGTAAAGGCTCCAATGATTAAAACAGCCTTCAGACCTAATAGCAAGCATTTTACTTTAAAGGCTGTAATTCTTCAAGAACATGGAGGGAAGCTACATTATTGTGCTTTTCTTTTTTGGAATTAATGCCTATATTATGTGAAGTAATAAGGTAGTAAAGCATGATAACAAGCAGTTTTGAAAGGAAAAAGGTTAATGGAAATTTATTTTATTTTTCTAAAAAGAAAATATCATTTGGGTTCTCAGCATTAAAAAACAGGAAGACCACCACATAATGTATTAGTTAGTCCTCCGACTAATAGCAAAACGCACACATAGATTTTTGTAGTTAAGTCCACCTTGATAGATAATTTTCTGTCTTCTTTCTAAATGATTTTGTAGGATATAAACAGATTGACAAAGCAGGGATCAAGAATGCCTTAAGGTATCTTTAACATGATTGAATAATCAACACAAATAAAGCAATTATTTGAGAATATTCTTATGAATTCTGGGCACACATTTTCCTTTCCTTGTAAACTTTACTTATGTTTCAATAAACTTAGTATTGAAGAATGGAGACATATTTGGCATAATTCATAATTTTTTTTGCCAGTTAATTGTTTTAAAGTTAAGGTGACTAGTTATTGGGGGAAAAACCCAGACTGCTGTTAAAAAGAGTAAATTCATACTCTCTGCAACCATATATTTTATATTTAGACTTTATAAATCTTGGAGCTTTATTTCCTTAAGTAGGATGAAAAAATACCAAATTGAGCAAAATCTATGAAATCATTTTTATTTTCATTATCATTCAAAGGACTTTAGCAGGATTTGTAGTTTCATTTAATTATTAATGAGTGAGGAGGAATTGTGGGAATCCCATTGGAATCGTCTTCTATGTTTTTTTTTTTCCTGATTCTCATTTTAAATGTGTAAACCTATTTAATGACAGAATTGCAATAATGGTTAACTTTGACTTTGATTCAATTATTGTGCAGAAAATCTTATTTTTATAACTTTTCAAAAGCCATTTTAAAGTTCTGAGATGGTGACTGAGTTTTACCAGACCCTGCATGGAAAAAAAAAAATTGTACATAGGGCGTGTTAGCCTTCAGATTATCTATTTCCCACTTGTGTAACTAGCACACCTAAAATAGCATATTTATTGGAAATAACCATACTTTGCAGTGACTGAAAAAGGAAAAAGTTGAGAACTCCTTATTATTTGACTTCAATAATCAGATATAAACATTATAAAAATAATGTACATGGTTTTTCTGTACATGGTATGTGCACAGAACTACATGTTTGAAACACTCAATGTATATTGCATTTATTGTCAGCAATTTAGAAAGCTTTCTAAGTGATATAATGGATTTTCATAATAAAACTATTAATCAGGTCAGTGAGAGAAACCACTTCAAGCATGACTTAAACCTGGGGAGAAAAGTTTTGGGTTCATCCAAAAAACTCAAGGATATTTCTGGCTTTGTATCTATATCTACAAATAACATCATAAATCTACCCTTCTCCACCATTCAGTGCCTTATTTTGCTTTGTTTTGTTTTTCGTAACATTTTGCTTACATTCTAATACAGATTTTCTCCAAATTCATCAGTAACCAACTCAAATTGGCCTCTGGTACACTTAAGAATTCTACTTTCCTGGAAGTTTTGGTATTGTTCTAAGTGGTTCTGAAAAAGCCCACCTGCCAAGCCATGATACTCTAAGTTAATTCTCAAAGTGTGGGGAGTGGGGAGTGTAATTTTGGTCATCTCTGAAGACATTTTTGGTTGCTACTTCAGAGGGAAGGTTGCCACTGGTCTAGCTGGTAGAGGCCATGGATGTTGCTAAATGTCTTACAGGGTACAGAACAGCCCCACACCTCAAAGAATTATCCAGTCCAAAATGTCAATAGTGCCAAGATTGAAAAAGCTTGCACTTGGAATTGTATTAGTTCCTGTTGACCCACAATGGGTTATAGAGAGATAGGAGCAAGGGAGACTTACCCAAGAAAACTGTGCTATAATGCGAAGAAAAGGTAGTAAATGCTGATTCAGCTTCAATTCATAGAAACAAGAGGGAGTATTTTTTGCCTCTGGACCATGAGCAGGAAAATAACGATAATTTAAAACAGTAAAAATCAGTTTTAAACAATGAATACTTACCTAAAATGTATTTGGCAAAATTTACTTTTCTGGTCTTTTTGAGTCATAATTTTTCCTTGTTCTTGGTCGAGCTTCTTGGTGTTAGATAAATAATCTGCATTTTGCTAAGTCAGAAATTCTGCACTATTAAAACATTATCTGGAACTTTCCTATTTTGAGCAGATAGAGTCTTTTAAAATTATTTTATGTGTAACTATTTTATAGTTAGGTCAAATATTTTAGCTGAAAATAATTTTATAATAAGTAGGAGAAAGTTTTACTCAAGTGGAAAATTCTTATTTGTCTTCTTTCTCATTTTTTTTTTAAGCTTGAGGGTGGTATTTATTTTGCTCATATTAATTAAATTAAAAATGTTTATATGTTTGTGAAACAGACTTTTAGAGTTAGTAAGAGGTGAGAAATCTTAACACTTTGGCTTTATTTAAAGGACTTTAGGTAGTTTATTTTACAGTTGCTCTTTGATTTGAAATATTCAGATCCAGGTATTTAAAAAGTAATTTCTTACCTCTCTTAGAGCCAATAGTAATTTAAGCATTTTTAAATTTTTATTTATTTTTATTTGTTTTAAATGTTTTATTTATTTATTTTTTGAGATGGAGATACAGAGTGTGAGCAGGTAAGGGGCAGAGAGAGGGGGAAACATAGAAGCTGAAGTAGACTCCAGGCTCTGAGCTGTCAGCACAGAACCCAATACAGGGCTTGAACTCTCAGACTGAGATCATGACCTGAGCCAAAGTCCGATGCTCAACTAACTGAGCCACCCACGCGCCCCTAAAGTAGTTTTTAAGGAAAGAAAATAACACTAATGCTAAAGGTCATTTGAATTGTTTCTTCTGTAGGTATATTTAAAAGAGAGAGAGAAAGAGACAGAGACAGACAGAGAAAGAGTGTATCTTAAAGAAAAAAATTAAGTAGTTCTATGTAGCATGACAGGTTTGATTCCAAGAATCAGGAACAAAGCAGCAGAGAGATCACACCTACCAAGAGTAAATGTTAAATTACTGTATGTTTTATAGTCATATGTGTGTGTACACATATGTGCGCTCACATCTGACCATCAATCAGACCCTCAAGCTCGCCTCCAGGAAAGTTGAAAGAATGCATCTCACAGGAGAGGAAAATGCATTTAAAATTACTGCAGCCATAAAATAAACTGACATAACCCAAAGCAACAAATAATGGAGGGGAAAAATCCTTCTGGGGCTCTGTCTCTTTCAGCAAAGATTTTGACTTTCTGTTTTTATTTCTTGTCAGCGATCCTGGGTGTGTTTAAAATGACATAAAATGCATTCATTATGCCCCCAGATTCCAACTGCTTCAGCCTGTCTTATACATTCCTCAAGAAAATGTAGACTTCTGGAATAGAGAGCAGATGTAGAAGCAAAATGACAGCCCTTGTCGGATGGTTGGTGGCTTAAAAAAAATCTCCAAGCAATTTTCTCTATTGCATCATGCCTGAAAAGCAGCTTAATTCCTCTGTTATGATTAAAGTTGATTGATTGAATTGATCTGTGATGTATCCTGTTTCCCTAGTTTACAGAGATGCTCAGGAAGAGTGAGGAAGCTGTCTGAATAGGATCCAAGTGCTTAATATATGCTGAGGTCCCACTTAACATTTATTATCTGTTATCGAAGGTAGGAGAAAAGCATGTAAATTATATGGATGTCTCTGATTCAAGGAAAGGGAAAGATAAATACTTATGCACTCAGTGATTTTCATCAACCGTTTTCTAAAACATATCCCATCTTTTTTTAGACTTATCAGTAACTTTGTAAGAAGCTTTTCCACTGCTGGGAAGGTAACCTGTTTTTACTTCACTGTTGCTTACATTAGTAGAAAAAAATTTGAAAAACTTCAAGTCTGACTCTTAAGGTTGTTCAATAAATGTAACTTATAGTAAAATGTAGGACTCTTGGAAACCTAGGATACTTTAAAATTATTATCTTCATGATTTTTCCCCCCAAGGGATATAAAAAATAAAGAAGGGAATCATTCACAGATTTTCCTTCTGATTTTGGAT